>NW_017671676.1:20286-73568 GCF_001879085.1 Nicotiana attenuata
GGGTGTGGTATGGTTTCCACATAGATGGGGGTGTTGTGGTGATGATCATTTGTGGAGTTTAGTGGTTCAGGAATGAGCAGTGGGGTGTTGCTTGAAGTGTGGCATGTGTTGCAGTGGTGGTGGTGAGCGGGTTGGTTTTGTGGTTTTGGGATGTTTTGTGGTGGTGTGGAATTTTGAGTGTTCGGAAGTTGACATCTGGGGTAGTGAGGGAAAATGACAAGCTTGCCAAGTTCCGAACTTGGTCCAGTTCTTCCTGAAATTTCAATAACTTCTGCTCGAGCTGGGAGGCACTTTCCTTGGAAACCTGAATACCCTGAGGAACCTCTACCCTTTCGACTGAGTTCTCCTTTCTGATGTTGCTCAAATCTTCCATTTTTCCCTTGTTCTTGTTTCTGATAGGACTCGGAGGAGGAGGAGGTGGAGGGCCCTTGGATCTTGTGGAGTAAGATGACGATGCCAGAGTGCACGAACTAACCTTCGGGGAGGGGAATAAAACAAAAAGTAAACAAAAAGGTAACAAGTTAGTGAGGGTCGTAAGAAGAAAATGTTGCAATATTTAAACACATAGTGCAAGAATATAAATCCTGTCCTAATTTGGGAGCCTCGTTGTGCCCGAGGTAGGCCTAGCGACAAGTTGATTTGGAGAACTTATAATGCTAAATGCCTCATTTTATTGATAAGAATAAGACGAATCCCAAAACGACACTAAAATAGCAGAAAATAAAATGTCACTAATGGACATTGGCCTTATTACATTTAAAGCAAAGAAAAGACTCCTAACTACTTGGTCCCAGAAGGACCTTCCCCAGACTCGGCATCTTTAGCTCCATCGAACAGCTTCACCAGCTCACGTAGTCCCAGCAGCAAGTAGGCTCTAGCCAAGTGTCCTCCTTCATTTCCCTCAGCATTCTGGCAGTTTTCAATCCTCTGGATGAACTTCCTTTCTAGCTCCACTAAGCCCCGCTCCAAATACCCCAGTCGCTTGTTGGCGCTGACAGCCATATCTTTCCATTCTTCAATCAGCTTTTGATGGGCTTCTTGAATTTCCTGGTGCTCACTTTCGCATTCCCGAATCCTCTTGCGCAATTGGTTGTACTTAACCTGTACTTCAGCCTTCTCGTCGATGACCCTGTGACCTCGAACATGCCCGGGTTGTCCTAACCCACTATGATCGTCCTCCAACCAGCTTGGATAGTATGGAGTATAACCAGCGTGGTACCTGTCTGGTTCTATGGAATCCTTTCCCAGGATGATTTTGCAGTGCCGCATATGCTGAGCTTGACACTTGTATGGACTATCGTCATCTTAAAAGTCGGCCCTGAAGCGACTCATTTTGTCGACCCTTGGTATAACCTTCCTTCTTCCTGCCTGGCTTATGACTCGGAGAGGGACATAAGGATAAGTTCCTCTCAGACCGATGAGTATAAGAAACGGTGCATCCCGAGATCGGACAATGAACTCTTCAGTAGGGAACCATTCGAACATCCATTGCACTTGGTCCTCTTTCAGATTTTCGAACAACTCTACCCACCCTTTAGCATCTTCTGGTTGGGCAAACATGTTAGGCATATAGTTCATTCGCCTTGGTTGATGGAAGGCGATATGATCATCCTAGTCTCTGCGCAGAATCTCTCGCCGATATTCACCCTTTTGGAGGTGCTCCATAAGCCAGAGTTGGAGTAGTAAGTTACAACCCTCAAAGTGTTTGGCCCCTCGTTGACAATTTTCCTGGGCTCGGTATATCTCCGCAACGACCATAGGTACTATGCTAAAAGGCTGTCCGCCAATTCCTTCCATGAAAGTCTTGGTGACCATGGCCAGTCTGGTATGGATCCTAGCCTTCTTAATAGGAAACACTATCATCCCCAAAAGCAGAACATAAAGACGAAGACTCTTCTGTGGATATGCCCCAATGATGTGAGGGCAAATTCATCTGGGTAAGTGCGGTAAGACTTGCTATGGCCGTATCTCTCGTACAGATAGTCAAAAGGAATGTAGGAATCCTTCAAGCAGGTCAAGTTTGTGTTCTTCTTTAGTCCCATCATTTTGAGAAAACCCCTACCCTTGTGATTTTCTGGCATAAGCAAACCCGGGGTCTCCCACGGAATACCAGCTAGTCCTCATATTTCCTCCAGCAAAGGTGTCATTTCAAGGTCCCCGAAGCGGGACACAGATCTGTCACCATCCCAAAATAGAGTAGCAGCTTCTATGATTTTGTTGTTGGGTTGGATTTCCGGGAGAGAAGGTAGATTTCCTAGGTATTTCCGGATGAGATTCTGATCACTGGAACGAGGATCCTCCCACCAGCTTAGCAATTTTGGGTGGATGTTGGTGACCATGCCGAATATGGGGACTTCGTGCCTCACGTTTCTGCAAGACAAAGGGTTAGGCCCTTACCCCCACCGGACTCGACTATTTAATATCAAAAATTAACATAAAGCATTTTAGTTCTCCAGATAAATGCACAGACGTGGTAATGTCCGTTTGGGTTCCAAGGAAACCCAGTGGACTTTGGACAAGGCTATCTTAAAGAGTCATTATGCGGACAGCATAACTGACTCAGCTAGGTTTGACAGTGATGCATGCACAATTGAACAGAGTAAGGTTTCTATGGGGTGTTAGACCGGTACCCTTGAGCGGACAACTCAAGAGGGAAAGGCACGGAACCGTCGACTGCACCGCTGATCGACTGGTTTTACCGCAAATACGCCTTTGCCAAATTTAGGGGGTGATGGCGCAACCACTCATTATAAGCGTTGCTATGGTATTTTATTTGGCACGAGTGGAATATGATTTTGAATATGCAATTACAAGAATGAAACAAGTTGGCACGTATTTGCACGTTCATAAAGTAATGATTACAATAATTGCTCATAATTACAACAATATTCAAGGAAAGCAGTAAAAGAAAGCATTAAAGAAAAGAAAACAAAGAGCCAAGTCAATTTTATAGTAGAAAAGAGATAAAGACATTAAATAAAGGCAATAAAGATGCAATAAAGTCACAAGTAGCATGAAATGGTAAAAGCCTAAAGAAAGTCCCCAGCAGAGTCGCCATGCTGTCGATGCCCCTTTTTCTAAAGGCGAAATCGGGTTTATGACATTTGGACGGACAACTCTTTTCCTTTTGGGAATTGGGTTTGCAATTTAGAAGAGTCGCCACCTAATGATTAAGTGCATTAGGACACTAAGAAATTCAAAAGAGAAGAAGAACCAGAGAATGGGTAAGGGCTTGAAATTATCTCGGAGGGAATGTGTTAGGCACCCCCCATGATCCACTAGTGTGGTTCCCGGCCATGCTACAATTGTGACTTTGAATGGAAACAACAAGTAAGCAAACAAGACAACTTTCACATAATGATTGCAACAAGGAAAGTATAAAAATTAAAAGCGTGTTGAAGTTTAGAAATAGGCGATTTCATAATTGTTTAAAGGATGTATAAGTGCAGAAAGGGGGGTCAAATAATTGGTACAAATAATCAAACAAAGGAGTAAAAGAGGCGGAGGTTCGGAGAAAAAAAACAGTGCTGGAAATTAAATATCTAAAAGAGACTTGTAAAGGATTGAAGTAAAAAGAAGGAGTTTTAAGAACTGAAAATTTATAGCTTTTATAAAAATTCTGAAAAAAAAGAAAATAAACAAGTAAAGAGGGAGGGGGGTCCTAGGTTTATAAATAACATGGATCACCCCACGCAACACCCGACAACCATTTATACACGTGGTGTTATCGCGTGGTCATCATATCCATGTCTACCCTTACCCACCCCGTTAAGGTATTAAATCGCTGAATGGTCTCGTTACTTATTGCATGCTACTACCCGCCCCAATCCTATCAGTCCCAGAGGCAGTTGGGACTACTAATCCTAAAGGGAAGGGAGATTGGCTTTTCAGAGTTTTAAAAGGACAAAAACCTAGTGCGACAACCAAAAACACATAAAGCAGTAAAAGGGGAAGCACATAGCAGTTAAAGGCTCAAATAGGCCTCCTCATTCAAAGCAAAAATTATTTAGCATGACTTACAGGTACTGATTAGGTCTGAATTAAATTTAAAGCGTTAGGACAAGCTGATTTATCACATATTTCTCAGATGAGGAATCCGAATTAGCCTTGTCTGGTTGTAGTTTATCAAAATTGACACAGTTAATTAATCAACTAATGGTTTGCCTAGGTGAGACCTATAGACATGATATCTAACAGAGCGTACTGATTTTAAAGAAAAGATTACTGGTTTTATAAACAAAAGATCTGCAGATTTTAAATGACCTTGTGGCTGATTTTAGACTCATGGATGAAATAGACGAAGCTGATTCAGTTGATTACTCCTATAGACATGATTTCTTAGCGTTATTGGTTTTAAAAGATTACATAAATGCAAGAGTCCTATAGGCATGGTATCTAGAATGAAGTTGATTATTATTAGACCAATGATGGTTTGCCTAAGGACTCTTGCAGTGAGGAAAGACCAGCCCTCAAATGTCCAAGTTCAGAGGGAACTCATGGTCCCAAAGCAGGGCTCATAGGAGGGGGCCAAAACTTAAGAGTCTAAGAGTAAGTGTAAGTGCGGTAGAGGGGAATTAGGGAAAGCCATGGCAGGCTGGTGGTCATGCCCAGCAATTAAGAGTGCTGGCATACCCCTGACCAGCCTGTTAGCCAAATATGAGGAGTTAGGATCCATTGAGGACCAGGTTCTGACCTGGCAGTAATTTGGATACTGCCAGGCCAAGAACCTTAACTCAAACACATAAAGGGAATAAGGGGTAGGGATTCACAATAGAAACAGGTGCAAGGAAAGAACATACATAAAGTAAACAAGAGTGCTGGAACTATAAAGTAAACACATAGGTGGTGAGGTAGAAAATCGAATCAGAACATACCGGTCTCAGGGAAAACAAGTAAAAGCAGTAATCTCGAAAAGGCCAAGTTGCAAGCAAAGTAGTTCCCAAAGATTTCAAGGAAAGCAGAGTGTTGAAAGAATATTGAATTCAAAGCAGTATTGCAAGTGTGTAAGTATTGAATTGGAAGTTAAGGATTGGTAGTGTGTCCGTCCTCTTAAAAGTGCAGAAGGGCAATCCCTTTTATAGTGCAGAAAACAAGTAAGAGAGGCAAGGAAATAACATTGAAATCAATCTCCCTTTGGTTAAGGGATTCTGATATCAACGGGTAAAAGCCAGTTAAAGAAAGGAGTTTTAATTAAAACCTTTTCAAAGTAGCATAAGAAGGGTAAATACATAGGAGTTATTTAAGGAAAACAATCAATGGTACACGGTTTGTGCTAAATATGGCAAGGGAGTCAATCAAACAGCCAGTGAAACCAAAATTACAAGTTCAATTAGAATGAACCAAGTCAGGAAAGGTAAAGGAAGTTCAATCAAAGAAAATCAGTGACAATCTGTCAGCCTTATTAAAAGGATTTCAGAATCAATCAATTAGTTGGTAAACCTTTTGAAAGAGGAGTTTCTCATATATAAAGCAGACAAATAAGTGAAACAAGAAGGGATTGTCAAGTTATTTGGAAGAGAAGTTAATCAAAGAGAGGTCCAGAATCATAAGCAAAAGTGGTATAAGTCTAGTTTGCAGACTCAAAAGGAGTCTGGGAGTCCAGAGTCCCAAAATAGAGCCCTAACTCGCACACAAATCAAAATTGCCAAGAAACCCCCAAATCCTAGGGTTTTCGAATTGAATCAGACATAGAGGTGAGAAAGCAAGCCACTTGAGAGAGGCTCAGAAGTCTTTTCCAAAGACTTATGAGAAACAAACATACATGATAGAAAGAAAACTAATTCAAGGTCATGAGAACATGTTTGAGAAAATCCGGAATTTACACAGGTTCAGAAGAAAGAGATGATACGAGCTTAAACAAAAGTAGATGAAATATGCTTAGTAAGAACACAAACGGAGTTCAGTAAAGTAAACAAAAATCAAAGAACTCGACCGTAAACACATATAGCAAAGAATAAGGAAACAACACGGATTAACATGTGAGCACAGGAATAACATGTAGAGTAGAAAAAGAAAATAGAAGAACAGTATATGCGTAGTAAAAGAAGTCAGACAAACACACATAAGGATAGAACAACAGAGTCAGAAAGATGCTATTGAAAACCTTTTAGAAACCCTAAATCGAAAGAAAAAATGATTTTGAAAAAGGAAATTTGGGGAAAATCTTTTAAACGTTCAATAGAACATAGACATGTTCCAGATCTAAGAAAATAAGCAAGTAAAGAACCTCGGACAGCTTAGGGTTGCAGAGAAAAACCCAAGGAATGAGAAAGGTCTTGGGGAAAGTCAGATCCTGAGTCGAAAAGACTCATATTGCTCGAATATGCCGGAGTAATGTCCGGTGAAGCCATAGATCTACAGATCTTAGAAGGTCTTGGAGAGAACCATCGAAGTCAGGTTTCACAGCCTTGAATAGCATAGGTCTAATGGTGAGGAAGGATGAGTACAGACCATCCGTGGCCTGAGACGCCATGGATTCCGGTGGAAATCCGGTGAAATAAGGTGGGAGACGATTAGGGTTCCAGGAAGGTTCGAGAGGATTTGAGAGACGAAGGGGTTCAAAGGCGGCGTTTCAGACGAAATGAATTAGGTTAGGGGAGTTTGGAGATTAAAAAAGGAAAGGGGAATTTATGGCCGTTGATCAAAAACGATCAACGGCCTGGATCAAAGGGGAGCCGGGTGGGTTTTTTTATCGGGTCAGGGGTCGGGTAATTTAGGGATTGGGCTGGTTTAATTTGGGGCGGAATTGGGTCAAATTAAGGGCCAAATTGAAAGGAAATGGGGGCTGTAATTGAAATAGAAATGGGCTAAATATTAAATAACCAATTTTCCCCTTTTATTTTATAAAAATAGTGAAAAATAATTTTAAAAGCAAATTAAAAGTACTGAGCTAATTAATAATACATAAATATTAATTTAAAAATACTGGAGCTAATTTTACAATTATAAAATACTATTAATCGTAAAATAGGCTATAATTGCAATTATATGCAATTTAGCTTTAAAAATATCAAATAAATTTGTAAAAATATACAAAAATCATCTTAATTATATTTTGGTGTAAATATGAGAATAAAATAAGTTATTCACAAAAAGGATAGTTTTGGGGAATAATTATTGATTTTTGTACTGCTAAAATGAACAATAAATTAATTTTAAAATCTTTAAAAATTAGGGAAAAATACCAAAACTCTTGGGCATGCTTATATATGTATGTACATGCTATTTTGAAATTATTTTGTATATAAAAATACCTAGGAAAAAATTGGGTATCAACAAGGGGTTTAAAATCAATAATGTTAGATGTCATGTCCATAGGGATTAAAATCAGCAATAGTGGATACCCTCAACTGCAGAATCTGGAACTAGTCTAATTTAAAATCAGTCTATTCTGAACCAGTTTTTAAGTAACCTAATCTCCTTAGCAAGCACGCCTATAGGATCTCAAACCGTTCGCTTTTTAAATTTGTTACTGCTTTACCACTCTGAACCAGTAATACACACCATGTTCATAAGATCTCACCCAAACACTTAGGCAAACCTTAGGTAATAATAATAAATGAAATTGAGCCCGTTTCTGTTAACCAGTAATTGCTACAACCAGCAGGCAGGCCTGATTCAGACTTCTTGTCTGAGTTACGTAATAACTTGGTATGCTTCAACAACTCAAGATTCCCCTGCCTTAGTATTTTAGATTCAGACCTTAATTTTTGTTTGAGTCATGTTATTTGATTGCTTTGTTGAGGAGGTATATATGAGCCTTCAGTGTTTTATGTGCTTCCCCTTTAATGTGCAGTCCAATGTGTTCTGTATGTCGCCTTAGATTTTTCACCTTTGAAATCTCAAAGTCAGCCTAATATCCCTCCCCTTTAGGAATAGTAGTCCTAAGTACCTCCGGGACTGATATGAATGGGACGGGTAATAGCATGCAATAGTGGGCGAGACCAATCCACGCTTTAGTACCTTAACGGGGTGGGAAGGGTAGATATGGATATGATGACCGGTGCGCTAATACCACGTGTAGCCCCTCTTTTAAGGAGTGATTACCGGCTATTGCATTGATGTGATCCATATTATAAATAAACTTAGGACCCCCCTCCCTCTCTTTCCTTTTCTTTTAAAGGATTATAACTTCTTGTCAAAAATCAGCCTTTCAATAATTGCTCTTTCAAACTTTGTTTTACTTTCAAACATTTATGTATTAAAATCCCCTCTTATTTGAGCTTTATCTGTTTATATTTTAGTTGCACCAAATTCACAAAAAACTATCTAGCCGGGAACCACACTAGTGGATCCTGAGGGGTGCCTAACACCTTCCCCTTAGGATAATTTCAAGCCCCTACCCTATCTCTAGTTATCAAACAAGCTTAGAAATGAACCTTGTAGGTGTCCTAATGCACCATAAATCATTAGGTGGCGACTCTTCAAAAGAAAAGCAAAACCCAGTTCCCAAAAGGAACTAGTTGCCCTATACCCAAAATGTCATAAACCTGATTCTCCCGACGAAAGGAGGGAAAAAAGGGGGCGCGACAGCATGGCAACTCTGCTGGGGACATTAGGCTTTTATCATTTCAGATTGTTCTTGTGAATTTGTCCCTTCCCTTTATACGCAATTACTTGTTTAAATTTCTTTAAGCGTTTAATTTCATTTCAAAGGCAAAACTGACTTATCTTCTTCGTTTCTTTTCTTTATTACTGTTTTAAATTATAAACTGTTGTATTTACTGCTTTCTTAACGTGCAAATACATGACAACCTGCTTTTTAATTATTGCATAATCATGCTCGACATCATATTCCACTCGTGCCAAACAAATACCATAGCAACGCTTATAATGAGTGGTTGCGCTCTTCCTATATTATTACCCCCTAAATTCGGAAAGGCATATTTGTGGTAAAACCAGTCGATCAACGGTGTAGTCGACAATTCCGTGCCTTCCCCCTTGAGTTGTCCGCTCAAGGGTACCAGTCTAAAACCCCATAGAAACCTTACTCTGTTTGAACTGTGCATGCATCATGGTCAAACCTAGCTGGGTCGGTTATGTTGTCCGCATAATGATTCTTTAAGATAACCTTGTCCAAAGTCCACTGGGTTTCGCTAAACCCAAACGGACATCACCACGTTCTGTGCATTCATTTGGAGAACTAAAATGCGTCATGCTAATTGTTGGTATTAAATAGTCGAGTCTGGTGGGGGTAAAGGTCTAACCTTATTTGCCTTGCAGAAATATGAGGCACGAAGTCCCTAGATTCGGCATCGTCACCAACATCTATCCAAGACTGCTAAGCTGGTGGAAAGATCTTCACTCTAGCGATCAAACTCTCGTCCGAAAATATCTGGGAAATCTACCATCCCTTCTGGAGGTCCAACCTAACAACAAGATCATAGAAGCTGCTACACTGTTCTAGGATTGTGAAAGGGCTGTATTCCGCTTTGGGGACATTGAAATGACACCCCTGTTAGAGGAGATAGAAGGATTAGCCGGTCTAGTCTGGGAGACTCCGGGTCTGCTGATGCCTGAATACCGTAAAGGCAGGGGTTTCCTCAAAATGATGGGTTTAAAGAAGAATCCAGAGTTGACATGCTTGAAAAAATCCTACATCCCTTTTGACTATTTATATGAGAGGTACGGTCACAGCAAATCCTACCGTACCTACCCTGACGAGTTTGCCATTACATCCTTGGGGCACATTCATCGAATGGTCTTTGTATCTATGTTTTGTTTCCTGGGGTTGATCGTGTTTCCGACGAAGAAAGCAAGGATCCACACCAGGCTAGCCATGGTAACTAAGACCCTTATGGAAGGGATTGGTGGGCAACCATTCAGCATCGTGCCCATGATCATTGCGGACATATACCGAGCCTTGGAGAAGTGTCAACAAGGTGCAAAACACTTCGAAGGTTGCAATTTATTACTTCAACTCTGGCTTATGGAGCATCTCCAAAGGGGTGAATACCGACAAGAGATCCATCGAAGGGACTGGGATGATCACATCGCCTTCCATCATCCAAAGCGAATGAATTACATGCCCAATATGTTCGCTCAACCAGAAGATGCCAAAGGATGGGTAGAGCTATTTGATAACCTAACCGAAAACAGGTCCAGTGGATGTTCGAGTGGTTTCCGACCGAGGAATTCATCACCCGGTCCAGAAATGCACCTTTTCTGATACTGGTCGGTCTGAGGGGAACATATCCTTACGTCCCTCTCCGAGTTATGAGACAAGCCGGTAGAAAGCAAGTTATACCCAGGGTCGACAAGATGAGTCATTTCCGAGCTGACTTCCAGGATGATGATAGTCCTTACAAATGCCAAGCTCAACATATGTGGCATTGCAAGATCATAATGGGGAGAGATACC
The DNA here is from genome assembly GCF_001879085.1 of Nicotiana attenuata. Taxonomy (NCBI): domain Eukaryota; kingdom Viridiplantae; phylum Streptophyta; class Magnoliopsida; order Solanales; family Solanaceae; genus Nicotiana; species Nicotiana attenuata. The sequence goes on from NW_017671676.1 coordinate 30,646, forward strand.
ATCGAGCCAGACAGGTATCATGCTGGTTGCGCTCCTTTCTACTCAGGATGGTTGGAAGACAATCATGATGGTCTGGGCCAGCCAGGATTTGCCCGAGGTCACAGAATTATAGATGAAAGGGCCGAGACACAAGTTGCGCAAAAGGATCCGAGAGTACGAAAGTGAGCACCGCGAAATACAAGAGTCCAACCAAAAGCTAATTGAGGAATGGAAGGACATGGCCGTCAGTGCCAACAAGCGTCTGGGATACTTGGAGCGAGGCATAGTGGAATTGGAGAAAAAGTTTCTCAAAAGGGTCGAAGATTGCCAAAATACTGAAGGAATCGAAGGCGGACACCTAGCCAGGGATGCCGAATCTAGGGAAGGTCCTTCTGGGACCAAGTAGGATGGGAGTTTTTCTTTTCGCTTTATCAAATGTAATAAGGCGATGGACATTTATGATTTCCATTTCCTGTTTAGTGCCAATTTGGGATTCGTCTATTTTTATCAATAAAATGAGGCATTTAGCATCCTAAGTTCTCCAAATCAATTTGTCGCTAGGCCTACCTCGGGCACAACGAGGCTCCCAAATTAGGACACGCTTTATATTCCTGCACTATGTGTTTAAACATTGCAACATGTTTTTTATATGACCCTCACTAATTTGGTTACCTTTTTGTTTTATTTTTGTTTTGTTATACCCCTCCCCAAAGGTTAGCTCGTGCACTCTGGCAACATCATCCTATTCCACAAGATCCAAGGGCCCTCCACCCACTCATCCTCCAAGTCCTGTTAAGAACAAGAACAATGGCAAAATGGAAGATTTGAACATCAGAAAGGAGAACACAGCAGCAGAGGCCATTGATGGCCATGGTATTCGGGTTCCCAATGAAAATGTGTCGCAACTCGAGCAGAAATTGTTGAAATTTCAAGAAGAGCTTGATCAGGTTCGGAATCTGGCCAACCTGTCCTTCTCCCTTAACACCCCAGACACCATCTTCCCCAACGGCCAAAATCCCACACCTCCACAAAAGCAACCAAATCATCCCACTGTTCCTACGAAAAACCAATGCAACACTTGCCACACTCCAAACAACAATCCATTACTCATCCCCGAACACAAAACTCCGCAAATGACCATTTCCACACCCACATTCCCGGCCACCACAACAATCCCATTTACGTGGAGAGACCTACCACCACATCGAGCGAGTCAATACTGTAGACAAGGACAAATGGTGGGACAACAAGATCGAGAGTATATTGAATTGCAGTGGGTACGAACCTCGCAAGAAGCTCGGCAAAAACCTCCAGGGGATTGCTAAACCCATAAAGCTCAAGAAGCACGACACTACTTTCGATCTGGATACGAGTACACTTGGGAAGAATTCAACAACTGGTCGCCACCATGGCGCGGTCGTTACTATCCACTAGAACAGCCAATACCGCCTTTGGAGCAGACTTTCCAACAGGCCGACATTGTTTATGGGACAGACGAAGAGGAAGCACTTGCTGCGGTAAAGAACTTGTTCTTAGAAGACAATGACATGGACTGCTGTGTTGTTTTCGAGGAGGAGGGGGAGGAAGGTCCTTCCATACAAGCTGTGAGTAGAGGGGCATATCTCAACATCTGGACCATCAGGACAACCAGAGCCCGACGAGCCTCGGGGTAGCAAGGCTAATACAAGCATCATGCACTATTTTTATTTACTAAATGACTTTCTTTCCGCATTTTAATTCCCGCAATAAGATCTTCAATGTTCAAAACAGTTATGAAATTTATCAAAGCATTTCGACTTTTCTTATGAATCAACACTCATTATTATTTTTCTCTCATTACTTTACTTATACAACATTACTATTACTTATCTTGATGAACCAATGACTGTGACATGCAATGAGACAACGCAACAAACGGATATTGATTCAGAAGAAGATGACATACCAGAGGAGATCGTAGAAGAAGTTGAGAACTTTGAGCAGACCTAAGTCCAACCTAGACAAAACAGAAATTGTTAACCTGGGAGATGCAGAGAATGTCAAGGAAACACGAATCAGCATTCACTTGTCGCCGTCAGAAAAGAAGGAATACACAGAATTTCTAAAGGAATATGAGGACATATTCGCCTGGTCATATGATGACATGACTGGTCTAAGTACATCTATTGTGGCCCATAAACTACCAACTGATCTGACATGTCCGCGGGTAAAGCAGAAGCTTAGAAAGTTCAAGCCAGATATGAGTTTGAAAATCAAAGAAGAAGTCACTAAGCAAGTCAAAGCAAAGGTTCTCAGGGTAGTAGAATAGAATATCCGACATGGTTAGCCAACATTGTACCAGTACCAAAGAAGGACGGGAAGGTAAGAGTCCGTGTCGACTATCGGGATCTCAACTGGGCCAGTCCGAAAGACGACTTTCCTTTGCCGAACATACACATCCTGATCGACAATTGCGCCAAGCACGAGTTACAGTCATTCGTTGATTGCTTCGCCGGTAATCATCAGATCTGGATGGATGAGGAAGATGCTGAGAAAATAGCTTTCATTACACCGTGGGGAATGTATTGTTATAAAATGATGTCGTTCGGCCTGAAGAATGCAGGGGCCACCTACATGAGGGCCATAAATACCATTTTTCACGATATGATACACAAAGAAATTGAGGTATATGTGGATGATGTTATCATCAAGTCCAAGAAGTCCATTGATCACATGGAAGATTTGAGGAAGTTCTTCAACAGATTGTGAAGGTACAACTTGAAACTGAATCCCGCAAAGTGTGCATTTGGGGTTCCGGCCGGAAAGTTGCTTAGGTTCATTGTGAGTCGCCGAGGAATAGAACTGGATCCATCAAAAGTCAAAGCCATTCAAGAACTACCGCCGCCAAAAAACAAGAAGGATGTAATGAGTTTCTTGGGAAGACTTAACTATATCAGCCGGTTCATAGCACAGTCTACAGTTATCTGTGAGCCAATCTTTAAGATGTTGAAGAAGGACGCCGCTACCAAATGGACCGATGACTGCCAAAAGGCCTTCGACAGAATCAAGGAATACCTGTCAACACCACTAGTCTTGGTCCCGCCCGAGCCAGGTAGACCCCTATTACTCTATATCGCAGTACTAGATGGAGCCTTCGGTTGCATTTTGGGGCAGCATGATGAAACGGGGAGAAAGGAACAAGCCATTTACTATCTCATTAAGAATTTCACTCCCTACGAAGCCCGGTATTCTCTTTTGGAACGCACCTGCTGTGCTTTGACTTGGGTAGCTCAGAAGCTGAGACATTACTTCTGTGCCTATACCACGTATCTCATATCAAGGATAGATCCTTTAAAGTACATCTTTCAGAAGCCCATGCCCACTGGCAAGCTAGCCAAGTGGCAAATCCTGCTGAGTGATTCGATATTGTGTATGTAACCTAGAAGGCGATCAAAGGACAAGCACTGGCAGACCACCTTGCTAAAAACCCCGTGGATGGAGAATATGAACCTTTGAAAACATATTTTCCCGATGAAGAGGTATCATTCATAGGAGAAGACATTGCAGAACCTATGATGGTTGGAGAATGTTCTTCGATGGAGCAGCAAACTTCAAAGGAGTTGGCATAGGAGCAGTCTTGGTGTCAGAAACCGGTCAGCATTATCCGGTGTCTTCCAAACTCAGGTTCCCCTGCACCAACAATATGGCCGAGTACGAAGCCTGCATGTTAGGACTCAAGATGGCCACTGACATGAACGTTCAAGAGTTGCTAGTGATTGGAGATTCAGATTTACTCATACATCAGGTGCGTGAAGAATGGGCAACCAAGAACTCCAAGATACTCCCGTGTCTGCATCATGTACAGGAATTGAGAAAGAGGTTCGTAAAGACGGAGTTCCAGCATGTCCCCAGAGTCCAGAATGAGTTCGCTGATGCATTAGCGACCCTATCATCTATGATACAACATCCGGATAAGAATTTCATCGATCCCATTCCAGTGAAAATTCATAATCAGCCAGCTTACTATGCCCATGTTGAAGAGGAAGCAGACGGAAAGCCTTGGTTTCATGATATCAAGGAATATTTGGCAAAAGGAGAGTACCCAGAGCTTTCCAATCATACTCAGAAATGCAAACTACGGAGATTATCCAACAGCTTCTTGCACAGCGGAGGAATCCTATATAGGAGGACTCCTGATTTGGGACTACTGAGGTATGTCGACGCAAAGGAAGCATCCAAGCTGCTAGAGGAAATTCATGCTGGGACCTGTGGTCCACATATGAACAGTTTTGTCTTAGCAAAGAAGATACTCCGGGCTGGTTACTTTTGGATGACTATGGAAACAGACTGCATCCAGTATGTCCGGAAATGCCATCGTTGTCAGGTACATGCAGACATGATAAAGGTACCTCCGAGCGAGCTTAATATAACAAGCTCACCATGGCCGTTCGCCGCTTGGGGAATGGATGTTATTGGACCAATCGAGCGTGCCGCTTCCAATGGACACAGATTCATCCTAGTAGCAATCGACTATTTCACCAAGTGGGTCGAAGCAGCATCTTACAGAGGAATGACTAAGAAAGTCGTGGCAGACTTTGTCCGCGACCGCATTGTTTGCCGATTCGGGATTCCAGAGTCAACTATTACTGATAATGGCTCCAACCTCAACAGGGACTTGATGAAAGCTATGTGTGAAACCTTCAAGATCAGAGACAAGAATTGTATAGCCTACAGGCCTCAAATGAACAGAGCTGTAGAAGCCGCCAATAAGAATATCAAGAAAATATTGAGGAAAATGATAGAGAAGCATAAACAGTGGCACGAGAAGTTATCATTTGCTCTATTAGGGTATCGCACCACAGTCCGCACATCAACTGGGGCAACCCCCTATATGCTGGTTTATGGTACAAAAGCCGTCATTCCCGCCGAAGTAGAAATTCCTTCCTTAAGGATCATACAGGAAGCTGAGCTCGACGATGTAGAATGGGTGAAGAGTCGCTACGAGCAGCTAGCTCTTACAGATGGGAAAAGAATGAACACAGTGTGTCATGGCCAACTTTATCAGAACAGAATGTCCAGAGCCTTCAACAAGAGAGTCAAGCCCAGATAGTTCACGCCAGGGCAGCTGGTATTAAAGAAAATTTTTCCTCATCAAGACGAGGCCAAAGGGAAGTTCTCCCCCAATTGGCAGGGTTCGTACATGGTTTACCGGGTTTTGACAGGAGGAGCCCTCATACTTGCAGAAATGGACGGAGAGATCTGGCCAAAGCCGATTAATTCAGATGCAGTCAAACGTTACTATGTGTAATCTTCATGTCTTCCCTATATGATGTAAACTGAACTACGCCTGACCTGATTCCCGTTTGAGAGGGGATACGTAGGCAGCCCTATGGGTTCGGTCACAATTCAATAAAATTTCTCATTTCCCCCCGAAATTGGAAACTGGGGCAGAATTTTGAGGAGGACCCTCAAAATTCCGTAGTGAGAGAGGTTGCAATGTCTCGAACCACGTCACAGTCGTCGAATCATCTAAAAAATATTTTTATCATACATTTATGTTATACTTTTACAAAATCATGCATGTTTATTATTGAAAATTCTTCGTTTAGCAACGCTACCCCGATGATACCGACGGTATCACCAGATCAAAGACGAGCAGATCAAGCAAAACCAGGGGATGCGAACTAACCTTCCCCTTTACAAAACTCACAATTTTTCTTTGGATGGATCACGAAATCATTGAACACACTGTACGTCCATATAACAAACATTGTTCAGAACACGATTCTCCGAACCGTTGCACTTACCAACATCTGCTATTAGCACGCACTCATAACGTTCCGTATGTCACGATGCTCCCAGTAATCACCACGTCGCAATCTGCTATCAGCTAAGAAACTCTACTGACATTTGCTATTTTATTTCTTCCATAAGGCTACCATTCTGCCTTCCAACTTGCATAAGGCTACCATTCTGCCTTCCGAGGTTAAGCTCTACCTCTATCTGCATTTGTATTGCATAAGGCTACCATTCTGCCTTCCAACTTGCATAAGGCTACTATTCTGCCTTCCGAGGTTAAGCTCTACCTCTATCTGCATTTGCATTGCATAAGGCTACCATTCTGCCTTCCAACTTGCATAAGGCTACAATTCTACTTTCTGAGGTTAAGCTCTACCTCTATCTGCATTTGCATTGCATAAGGCTACCATTCTGCCTTCCAACTTGCATGAGGCTACTATTCCGCCTTCCGAGTTTAAGCTCTACCTCTATCTGCATTTACATTGCACGGCTGAAAGATCGCCACATGCTACTGCATCCTTCATGGGCTGAAATATCACCAACTTATCCAAAGGCGTCATCGTTCAGAGGCACCATCCTCATAGCCCGAGAACACCATGTCATGGCCTGAGGATCCTTTTCAATCTTTTGCATATCATTATTCAATGGCATCATGGTTCGGAGGCACGATTTTCATAGCCCGAGAGCATCATTTCATGGACTACGAATCCTTTACTATACGCTTCATGGCCCAGGACATCATGGTCTAAAGACGTCATCATAACCGTCCGAAGACAACACTCATGGTCCGACGGGAATTTGCATCATGTCTAAATTTATGCACAATATATGCTTTGCATTACTTTTTGCAGGTAAACCGGCAAGCAGCAGCCGTCCCGGCAGGAACGTTTTCGCTCCATGCCCGCAGCCACATCAGACCTAACTGCGCCCGTAAGTCTTTCATGCACCCTGACCGAAACATTGCGTCCGTTCTTGGAAAGTACCTGTCGGCATACTCCGCCGACAGATCTTGAACTACATATAGCCTGATTCCTGTAAGACCAGGGATATGTAGGCAGCTCAGAAGCCAGGGCGTGACTTATCGTCTTCAAACCGGTTCGGTCAAAATTGGCCATCATATCTTTACCCGACAACTCTTTCATCCTTCCCGGGTAAAGATGGGGCAACTATTGATACCCAATTTTTCCCCTATATATATTTTATATGCAGAATACTTTCAAAATAGCATATGTATGCATATATAAGTATATCCAAGTGTTTCCTTATTATTCCTTAATTTTAAAAGATTTTAAATCAATTTATCCCCCTATTTTATCCATAAAAATCCAATATTATTTCTAAAATTATTACTTTGGTAATTCATCTGTTGAAATTTTATATTTATGCTAAGATATGGCAAATATAATTTTTTCATATTTTTTACAAATTTAGTTAGTATTTTTTAAGCTAAAGTGCATATAATTACAATATTAGCCCCTTTTTAGATTTAATTGTATTTTATATTCACAAAATTAAGTATGGTATTTTTAAATAGTTAATTATGTGCTATAAATCTTTTTAGTACCTTTAATTTATTTCCAAAAATTATTTTATTATTTTTATAAATCAAATGGGGAAAATGGCTATTTAAAATCTAGCCAGATTTCATTTCAATTATGCCTAAATTCTACCCCAATTTAAACCCAATTACCCTGGCCCAATTCCTACTCATACCCGACCCCCAACCTAGTTAAACTGACCCATACCCGGATCCCACTTACCCGTTTAAATCCAGGTCGTTGATCACTCGGATCAACGGCCAAAAATCATCCTTGCCTAAATTAATTCTAAACGACCCCCTAAACCCCGTCATTCCCCACCATACGCCGCCTCTGAATCCCTCCTCTCCCAAATCCTCTCTACAACAACCCCAAACCCTAGCCGCCGCCACCCTAATCCATGGCCTTTCGAGGTCATCGGAGACCTGTACCAGCCTTCCATGGCTTCTACGTGTTTGGTTCTGTGGTCTCATGACCAGACTTTGAAGGGGCTTGGTCCAGTCTTTGCTCGATGACCCTTCTCTGGTCATCTCTGACCTTTCTCCGGCCAGCCATGGCCATTCGAGTCAGACCTTTGACTCTCCTGTTTAGATCGGTTACTTTCAAAGCCTTTCTTGTTGCTTTTGGGTTCTCCTGAAACCCTAATCTCTAAGACCTTTTCGACTTCTTTTAGATTTGCCTTAGATCTATGCTTGCCATGAGTTTTTTTAAAACGCCTTCTCGAAGCTTCTTTAACTTTGCTTTCAAAAGTCTTTCATTTTTCTTTCCGATTAGGGTTTTCCTTCAAGCTCTTCTTTTCAAAATCTTTTCTCTGATTTTAATGTGTCTGTGACTCTAATTTCACTCGCCTGTTAAAGTAATTGATCCCCTTTCCTTATTTTGCCTTACTGAATCTTTTTCCCAAAATAAGTGTATCTCTATACTTGACTCGATTGCTTACTTAATGTTTTACTGCTTCTTTTATGGCAGTGATCAGTCTGCCTACAAACTGATCTTCTTCCCTTATTTTGAACCTGTTAGCCCCGTTAAACAAGTGATTCCTCAATTAAAGGGAAATCACTTGGTTGATTGATTCTGACTATTGATTGTTTCTATATTTGTATCGAACATTACTTATTACCTTACTTCTCACATGTTTTCAAAAGCTATAAATGCCATGCACCCCTCTTCTTTCAAAGACACGAACACAAGGAATAAAATACTTGAAATCAGACATACACTCCACTAAAATCTCTCTTTTCTCTGTTGCTATTTGTATTGCTGCCTTACCTAGCCGGCTGAAAGCCAAGGCTAGGCTGTAGAAAGCTTGCTTACTTTTTCTCTGCATTTGCATCTTTACTGGTATGTTCTAACTAATTTTCAGCATCAACAACATGTTTCTTTACTATTTCCTTCACCCTTGTTTGTTTCCTATTTGTGTTTAGTCAAGTCCCATTATTATGGCTGTAATCTGCCCCTTTCTATTTTGAATTATGCTCTCTTATGAATTCTGTCAGTCATTTATTATGGTTTATGAATCCTAAACCCCCATCCCCTATGTGTTTGATAACTTTGGTTGGTTTGGGGCATGACAGCATTGGACATTGTTGTGCATGACCCAAACCTGATCCCCTGGGATCATAACCTCCTTATCCCCTCTACATGTTGTGTGTTCTGGTTGGTTTATAGGCATGCCAGCACCATATATTGCTGTGCATGCCCAAAACTGATCCCTGCCTAAGGATATATACTTTTTGCAATGTATTCCCAATCCCCCCTGACCCATGTGTATAAAAATTATTAACTCTATGCTTTACTACTACTGTTTTCCCATCACCCTTTATCCCTCTCCTTTACCCCTTCAGTTTTTAAATCTCCATTTCTGCACTTCCACCATATTCTTAGACTTAAGTTCTGTCCCTCTTGTGTGAGCCTTGCCTTGGGACCCATGATCTCCCTCTGAACTTGGACACACAAGGGCTGGCCCTTCCACAGTGCACTCATTCTATTTGGTTCTGTAAACTTGGGTGTAAGCACTGCCCGGGGTCCCTTGAGACCCTTAGGGAACTCTGACACACCCAGGTCTGAGAAAGGCTTTGAACATGGCATTTTGAGGTGGTTTATTCCCTAACTCGGAGAGGAAGTTAAGAATCAGGCTTCCTCTGGTTGTAACTTCTTTTGTTTTTTTTAGTTTTGATGTAATTCATTAATTCTGGTTTGTAATGATTTGTAATAAACACTCGGGGTTGGCTAGTGAAAAAGGGATGGGTAATTATGCATGCTCAAGGGTAGAAAACATGCCTATAGGATTTGCGATTCAATTCTGCAATTTAGAAAGCATGCCTATAGGACTGGTTTTAAATCCTGTGTGTTCAATTCTGCATTTAGACACCATGTCTATAGGGTTCATTTTTTAATTCTGTATGTTCAACTTCACGTCTAGATAACCTGCCTATAAGACTTTATTTAAAATTATGCACGTCTATTACCACTTAGAAATCATGCTTTAGGATCTAAACGGCTATAAGCAGATCTCATGTTCGTAATGTTAAAATCAGTATATTGTATCGAAATCATGCCTATAGGAATTCCCAAGTAAAATCTTGCCTGTTTCCATTTTCATCATTTAAATATCATGCCTATGGTAGTTAAAATCATTCAACTAGATATCATGCCTATAGGGGTTTAAAATCAATAATGTTAGATGTCATGTCCATAGGGATTAAAATCAGCAATAGTGGATACCCTCGTCTGCAGAATCTGGAACTAGTCTAATTTAAAATCAGTCTATTCTGAACCAGTTTTTAAGTAACCTAATCTCCTTAGCAAGCATGCCTAAAGGATCTCAAACCGTTTGCTTTTTAAATTTGTTACTGCTTTACCACTCTGAACCAGTAATACACACCATGTTCATAAGATCTCACCCAAACACTTAGGCAAACCTTAGGTAATAACAATAAATGAGACTGAGCCCGTTTCTGTTAACCAGTATTTGCTACAACCAGCAGGCAAGCCTGATTCAGACTTCTTGTCTGAGTTACGTAATAACTTGGTATGCTTCAACAACTCAAGATTCCCCTGCCTTAGTATTTTAGATTCAGGCCTTGATTGTTGTTTGAGTCATGCTATTTGATTGCTTTATTTGAGAAGGTATATATGAGCCTTTAGTGTTTTATGTGCTTCCCCTTTAATGTGCAGTCCAATGTGTTCTGTATGTCGCCTTAGATTTTTCACCTTTGAAATCTCAAAGTCAGCCTAATATCCCTCCCCTTTAGGAATAGTAGTCCTAAGTACCTCCGAGATTGATAGGAATGGGACGGGTAATAACAAGCAATAGTGGGCGAGACCAATCCACGCTTTAGTACCTTAACGGGGTGGGAAGGGTAGATATGGATATGATGACCGGTGCACTAATACCACGTGTAGCCCCTCTTTTGAGGAGTGATTACCGGGTATTGCATTGATGTGATCCATATTATAAATAAACCTAGGACCCCCCCCCCCCTCTCTTTCCTTTTCTTTTAAAGCATTATAACTTCTTGTCAAAAATTAGCCTTTTAATAATTGCTCTTTCAAACTTTGTTTTACTTTCAAACATTTATGTATTAAAATCCCCTCTTATTTGAGCCTTATCTGTTTATATGTTAATTGCACCAAATTCACAAAGAACTATCTGGCCGGGAACCACACTAGTGGATCTTGAGGGGTGCCTAACACCTTCCCCTTAGGATATTTCAAGCCCTTACCCTATCTCTGGTTATCAAACAAGCTTAGAAATGAACCTTGTAGGTGTCCTAATGCACCATAAATCATTAGGTGGCGACTCTTGAAAAAATGCAAAACCCAGTTCCCAAAATGAACGAGTTGCCCTATACCCAAAATGTCATAAACCCGATTCCCCAGAAGCAAGGAGGGAAAAAAGGGGGCGCGACAATTCTATAAGAGAAGTTTAGCCAACATACCTCGCTTTGAGCTTTCCTTATATTACTACAATGTTTCGGAAATCCTAGCAACTTCAATCTATTTAGAGACATAACAAAATTATACCATAATTAGGAAGATATTCGTGGGTACAGCTCATTTAAACATTTCATCAAACAATAGGTGGGCATATTCGACTATAGGGTCCTATGGTGATGTTCCTTCACCCCACAAGCAATCCCCACTTCAATAGGTCACCTATATATACTCCACAAGCTCCCTACCACCTTCATTGGCACATGCATTCATCATTAACCAACTGTTATTCTCAAAACCATTTTCCCCATTACCTATTCCCAACCCAAATTTCGAAATTGAAGTCTAGGGATAGAACCTTACCTCTTTGGTAGACAATTTTGCAAGCTCCCTTAGTGAATTCTCCAAGGCTTGAGCAAGGAATTGAAGCGGGAGGTTTTGGAGCTCATCCTTCTCTCTCTAATTCCTCCCCCTCTTAAAATATCAGAATTCCCCTTTAAAAATGGTCCCTTAAGTCTATTAATCGAAATAGGGTCGAGTTGTAAAAATAGAAAATGGGCCCTCCGAACTCAACTATGCTATCGCAAAGTGGACCGCATAACAGGTATGCGGTCCATACCTCCAAAAATTGGGCTGCCCTGAACAAGTCTGCGGCTAGGTCTGCGGTCCGCAGACCAGTTATGCGGCTGCAGAATAGACCGCAGAATCATCGAACGAAATTTTTTGTGCTAACTCTGCGACGGAAGTGTGGCCTGCAAAATGATTATGCGGTTGCATAGTGGAACGCATAATGATCTTCAAAAATTGGCTCAAGTCTTGTTGCACTCTACGGCTGATCTGCGGTCCGTGAAAGGGTTCTGCGGTCGCATAGTGGACTGCAGAAATGCCATATTCTGCAATCCGTGACGTACTATACAACCTAAAAAGTCTGTAACGCGCACTAGCCTACCTCGACACCACGAAACCCCAAGTTCTAGGTGAAATTTATTTACGGGGCCTTACAGAAATGATCATCCTAGCTACCTTTGAAGTCAAGAACACAAGCGCGCAACATATCCTCGAGCGTCTGAATAGTTCGCTTTACCTGCCCGTCTATCTGTGGATGGAAGGTTGTACTAAGATTCCCTAGAGTGCCCAAACCTTGCTGAAACGTCTTCCAAAATTTAGCCATGAATTATGCCCCTCGGTCTGAGATAATTGAAACCGGAGTGCCATGCAACCTGACTATTTCCTTTATATACAACTGAGCATATTGTTTCGCTGAGTCGGTAGCCTTAATAGGTAAGAAGTGTGCTGATTTTGTGATTCGACCCACAATCACCCAAATCGAGTCAAACTTACGAGGCGTGCGAGGTAGTCCTACCATAAAGTCAATATTGATCATCTCCCACTTCCACATTGGAATATCTATGTTTTCTGCCGACCCACCGGGCCTTTGGTGTTCGACCTTCACTTGTTGATAATTTGGACATCTTGCCACAAAGTCCGCTACATTCCTCTTCATATCATTCCACCATTAGACTTCCTTAAGATCATGGTACATCTTTGTAGAGCCTGGGTGCACAGAGTACCTGGAATTGTGAGCCTCGGTCATAATTCTTTCCCGAAGACCATCTACATTTGGAACACATAATCGCCCTTCGTACCTTAGTGTACTATCATCTGTGCCAAGAGAAAAAGCCATGGTCTTATGTTTATTAATCCCCTACTTCAACTGTACCAACAACGGATCGTCGTATTGCTTCTCCTTGACTTCCATAACAAGCGATGATTCAGCCCTATTTTGCACAATCACCCCTCCTTCACTAGAGTCCGCAAGACGAACTCAAACCGATGAACTTCCTTGGCCAACAACCTTTGATATGCCTCCAAGTGAGCCAAAATACCCATGGACTTCCGGCTAAGAGCATCCGCCACAACATTAGCCTTCCCCGGATGATATAGAATATCGATGTCATAGTCTTTGAGTAACTCAAGCCACCTTCTCAGCCTCAGATTCAATTCCTTCTGCTTGAAAATATATTGAAGGCTCTTATGGTCCATGAATATATCCACATGGACCCCATAAAAAAAATAACGCCAAATCATTAGCAGTTCGCCGCAAGTTATAAGTCATGTGTTGGATAGTTCTTCTCATGATTCTTGAGTTGCCTAGAAGCATAAGTGATCACCTTGCCATATTGCATAAATACACACCCAAGTCCAATCCTTGAAGCATCAAAATATACCACAAACCCATCTGTACACTTTGGTAAGGTCAACATTGGTGCCGTAGTCAATCTTGATTTCAACTCTTGGAAGCTCTTTTCACAAGCATCCGACCACTGGAACTTAACTGCCTTCTGCGTCAATTTAGTCAATGGAGAGGCAAGAGTATAGAACCCCTCCACAAACCTCCTGTAATACCCAGCTAAGCTCAAGAAACTACGAATCTCTATTGGAGGTGTAGGTTTAGGCAAATTCTTCACAGTTGCGATCTTCTGAGGATCAACCTTAACTCCTTCACTGGAGACGACATGACCCAAGAATGTGACAGATTCAAGCCTAAACTCACACTTTGAAAACATCACATACAAAATGGTCCAAAAATTGGCTAGCCTAGTCAAGTCTATGGTCGTTCTGCGGCCCGCAGAACAGTTATGCGATCGCACAACGAACCGCAAAAGTCTCCCGCCAGAATTTCTCATTCTAGATCTTTGATGGATGTGCGGCCCGCAAAATGGTTATGCGGTCGCATAATGGACCGCAAAATGACCTTCGAAATTGGCTTTGGTCCTATTGCATTATGCAGCTGATATGCGGTCCGCGAGGTGATTTGCAATCACATAGTGGACCGCAGAAATGCCATGTTCTGCAAAAATTATTCTTCCAATTCCCCGACACACTGTACAACCCAAAAATTCTGTATCACAGCTCACAAGCTTGCCGTGAAGTTTATCTACAACCCTCGAACACATTAGCCTACCTCGGCACCACGAAACCTCGGGTTCTAGGTAAAATTTACGGGGCCTTACAATCATTATTCTTCTCCGTCATTTTGTGAACTATATGGAGGAGCCTCGGTTCACGGTCGATCACTTGCTCCGAATTTACTGCCTCCGAATCTTTCGAGGAGGGTTAATCAAACCTGCCCGTCGAGCAAGAATGCTCCCTTTTCCTATATAGACGAAGACTAGGACAGAGGTTGACAAGGTCAATTTATTCAAATAAAGACCGAGGACCTCATTCCTCCCTAGTTCATGTTATTCCCTAAAAAGTGGAACCCGAATCGTAAGTTTACTTCCTCTTAAATTGTCAAAGTTCTTTATTGTATCTACTTTTCATTCTCATGACATGTTTTATTTGATATGCAGTTGTCCCCCAAGTCCACAACGCGGTCCGTATTTTAGGGAGTGGGTCGAGGGTGTATGCAAGCAACTCACCTATTCCGAGCGTGAGTGGCGTAAGCTCTCCAAAGAGAAGTGGGAGGCTCGTTCTCACAATAAGTCTGTTTTTCAGGTTGAATTTTTTCCTAGTCGTTTTTTATTTTGTCATTGTTATGACTAAGTCCTTCTTTTACAGGTTTGCCTAAGACCACCAGGCTTCAGGAAACCATCGATACCGTAGTCTCAACCCCATCTTCCAAACCCTACTCCTCTCTGCAGCCCGTTATTAAAGCTGCTGCAAAGAAGGAAGAAAAACCAAAGAAGAAAAGGAGATCCCCTAACTCCTCGGACACTCCTGTTGGGGTTTAGAAGAGAAAAATGATTGTGCTCAGGATCAAAAAGACCACCAAAAGACTTCTGATGCCCGGGTCTCAGATTCTAAAGCTCTTTGTCAGCTCAAAGATTTTCCCAACGATGACGAGAACATGGAATTCATCACCCATTAGCCGATCGATGCCGACCAAGAGTTAGTGGCCCCTGAGGGAGATGCTCGTAAGGCTGAATCCTCCTCGGCTTTGTCACGCCCCAACCTGGCGAGGCCTGGCTGGCACCCGGTG
Source organism: Nicotiana attenuata (assembly GCF_001879085.1). Lineage (NCBI taxonomy): Eukaryota > Viridiplantae > Streptophyta > Magnoliopsida > Solanales > Solanaceae > Nicotiana > Nicotiana attenuata. The sequence goes on from NW_017671676.1 coordinate 45,859, forward strand.
CCGTACTAGCCCGAGCGAACCACTGTGTAACTTATTTGTTTTCTTTGTAACTATCATGGGCCAACATGGCCACAACTCGTAATATATAACTATAAGTGGGCAAACACTGTATCAATGAACCATCTTTCTTAAAATATGAATACATATGGGCCGTCAAGGCCTCTGACATACTGTACAAAATGAACCTCTGTCTACAAAGCCTCTAAGATTATTCGACATCAAATGGGACAGGGCACCGTCCTACCAATAAGTTTATAGCAAAACTCTAACACGATGACTCATAGACTCGGCTGCACTCCGAATGAGGTGGAGTCTTACCGATCCTTAGCTGAATGCTAACCTCATCTACTATGAGGGCTCGTCAAATTGATTATCTATACCTGCAGGCATGAATGCAGCATCCCCAACAAAAGGACGTCAGTACAAATAATGTACTAAGTATGTAAGGCAGAACTGAAACATAACAATAAGTCAACATTAATTAAAGACATATAAAAATCAACCTGAATCTCTAAAGTGCCACCGCGTATGCATACTTATTATACTTACATATATATAATGCTTCTCTTTGAGACTATTATCCATATGTATTATGCATGACTGCCCAACTGATTAGTGGTAACAACCCGACCTGCCGTAGCTCGGTGGTAAATGCATGACTTCCCGACCGTCCGTAGGGTGGTAAATGTATAACTGCCCAAACGGCCGTAGCTCGGTGGTAAATGTATGACTACCTGACGGGCCGTAGCTCGGTGGTAAATGAATATGTATGGCTGCCCAACCGATGGTAAATAATGATACATAACTGCCCAACTGGTGGTAACTGCCCGACCGGCCGTAGCACGGTGGTAAATGCATGAAGATGCATGTATTTCTATGTTATGAACATTAACATCTTTATCAAATACCTCAATAAGGAACTAGATACATACTTAGACATGCTTGAATATCATTTTACAGGAATAAATAAGATAGACATCCTTAACTACTAAGAGTAGAAACACTTATGAAATAGCATTACATTTACGTGTCGTTACTTGGATCATGCCAAAAGAAAGAAGGATTAGCCTTAACATACCTGAACCAATTCTCTTAGCAATTACTCTAACCCATGTCTTTTGCGAAAAACATGTAACGGCGGGTTGAAGTAGAGAAAAAATCTGTATGATATTCTTGAGAAAGATTGTACCGTACTCTCTTAAGATTGCAAATCCCATTGCTATCACGCCGTATAACTTCGTATAAAATTTTGTTGAAGCAAAATCACATTTTCAATCTATCTCACTTTGTAAAGGATTCATGTGAAATCTTGTTTTTAAAATCCCACCCGTTACTTGAAGATTAGATATAAGTATTCTTCAACCCAAATGAGATAGATGTACACACACATATATATATTGGAATGATGATAAGATCACATAGAAAAAAAGGAAACAAGACACGGATGACTACTTTAGCCAACATTTTCTCTAAATATGACACCTATTATATAAACTAAAGAGTCATGGTTTGGTCTTTGTAAAACTTATCCCTTGTTGCCACGTTGGGGGGGCGGGGTTCAAAGGCTTATCCAAAATTTTATAATTAACAAACTAATTTTCCACAAAAATTATTAATTAATCAAATATCCACATAATTAAGAACTATCTCAAATTACTTAAAATACTATTCACTTTTAACACACTTTATATAATTTACTATCATGGTCATGTGGTACCTTGAATGGCACTAGTTCATAAATACGGGGTATTGTAGCTTGGACCGTATTCTATCTCAAAATGTCAAACTTTGACCAACCTCAGTTTCTTCAACTCGTTTACCCTCTCACCTTCACGACTTTACTTATCACTTGCTTGAAATAGCATAATACTTATAATCTCCAAATAATCGTGTCCTTGAACTGATGTCAATTTATCTTACGACAAATTCATCGTACAATACTACAGGGTGTAACATCATTGTAATATAATATGTGGAGCGTAACATCATCGTAATATAATACTGCAGAGCGTAACATCATCGTAATACTGCGGGGCGTAACAGGCTCAGGGGCTCGAATAAGAACATGTTGCTACTGCTTCGCAAGAACCCCCTCTGATCCCAAGAAGAGCTATTTCTGAAGGTGACACCATTATCCATATTCAAGAATCATCGCCCCGGCTGGAGGCCACTTTAACTGAAGCTCGGACCGTTGAAGAGAAGTCGACTGAAACGTCCAGGGCTGTGGATGATTGCCCTTAACTCGTTCTTTGAGGGTGTTGACATCGGTATGCTGGAGGATTACTCTGACTTTGGCCACCTAGTGATCCCAAAATTGGTCATGCAACCGGGATTAAATGGGTCGAGTTCAAGCTCAAAGCTCGAGAAGCAGTTTCCAGCCCCGAGTGTGGAACCTGAATGAAAGAAGACGGTCATGTTCATGGTGCCGATGGATACTAGCATGTTGTCCGGGCCAGTCGGAGTGGCCAACTATCTCCGTTCCTCGGTAACCGAAGAAGACCAAGTGAAGATGAACGATGTAGATGGGCCAAGTCTTTTCAATGAGGCCCGGCAGGTGCTAAATCGGGTATATCCTCTTCCCTATTAATTTTAACGAGTTCCCGTCGTCTTAACTGTTTCTAATAACTTCTCTCTATGTCTCAGTCCCTTGTGCTTCATCATGAAAGTTTTCACCGATCCAGGATAGAGGTGAGCCACCTCAATTTCGAGCTCAAGAAACAAGGCTAGGAAATAGAGATGTACAAAGCTTTCTATGACCAGAAGGATGAAGTCCTTAGGGACATGGCCGAGCTCGCTTCCCATCAGGCCGAGCTGGAGAAGGCCCAGAAGGAGGCCCTGAAAGCAAAACAGGACCATGCTTCTCTGGTTATGAAGGTAAGAGTGCTCAAGATTGATAATGAGAGGCTAAACAACAATGCTAATGCTGCAACCTCACAGGCCCAGGAAAAGATAACTTTGATCGACCAGCTCAGGTCCGAGATGGACGGGGTCAAGGCTTCAGCCGATGAGCTGAGAGAAAAAATAGACTTCCTAGCATCGGAGTGGGATGCCACCAAAGAGGACTTGGCTTCGACCAAACTGCAGCTTTGAGAAACGAGAGAAATGGCCGACAAATGGTCTCGGCTGAACGAGGAACTCTGGGCACAACTCACCTTGTCCATCGTAGAGCGTGATGCTCTTGGCCAAGAGTATACTGTGCAAAAGTCCAAATTGGAGGTTGCTTCAAATATGGTCTCGAAAGACCAAGATATGTTGGCCCAATATAAGACCGATGTCGAGATAGCCGAAGCCCGGGTCATAACGATGGTTGAGTATGTGAAATGGCTATCTCGGAGGGAGGCTCTCGAGAAGATCCAAGTTGGGGGGATCGATGTGGCCGCCAAGATCGAAGAGGCCAAAAGGTTCGAAGCCGAGGCCAAAGCGAGGTACCAGCCCGAGGGATCAAATAGCGAGTTGTGCTCTAATAAAGATTAGGCCGGTAATGCCTTAGTTTATTCTTTTTTTGTATTCGCACGTTTTGTACTTTGAGTCCGTTTTCTCGTGCCTCTGTAAATATTTTTTGTAAATATAAGAAATTACCCTTCGGCTATATATCGTGTCTGTTAATCTTTCCGCATTTGCTTCTGCTTGGGACTTAGAATAAATAACTTATGTGTCGGACTTAATACATCGTAAATGCCTTAGCATAAGTTTTGACATTGCTCAAATTGTTCAACTTAGGGGTGGGCATCGTTCAGTTCGGGTCAGTTGTGAATGTTATCGGTTCGGCATTACGGTTATCGATTTATAAATATTCTAAACCGATAACCAAACTGATAAGATATTGGTTATCGGGTATCGGTTTGTCGGTTATCGATCCTTATCGGTTCGGTTATCATTTTACCCCATAACAATAAAGATATCCAAAAATTTCATATTTTTATTATAGAAGTCGTGATCATACCGTTAAGAGAAAGGAACTAAATTTTTGCTTTTAAGATAAGAAGGATTAAATTTCAAATTTAGAAAAGAAAACTTTCTATGCATTTGAAAATTCCAATGAATGATCTTAATTTCAAAGTTATAAGTTAGTAGGAGTAAGGAATAAGATATTCAACAATCTAATCTTACTATCTATCTCATTGCGGGCGGGCATCATAATATTCTAAATACTAAAGAATCAGTACAACAATAGAAACAAATAGAAAAATAAAAAGCTAAACAATTAATTCTTTAAAGTTTAAAACTAAAAATCTTAACTGAAGAATTAAGATGAGAAATTCAGAAAAGTTTAAAACTTACTCTATGGATTAAGGTCTTAAGATGAAGAGTAACTGCGAAGTGAATTGAGAGAATAAGAGAATGAAGTCTTAAGGTGGATTTATATACTTAGTGGGTAAGATTATAATTTTGTAAAAATTATTGGGCTATCGGCTAAACTGTTAATAAAATTAGGTAAACCGAGACCCGAACCGATAGCCCAATAGTCAAATAACATTAAACTTTCTATTTATCCAATATCCCGATATCAATAACCCAATAGCATTTTATCGGTTCGGGCTATCGCTTATACCCGATATATGCCCGACCCTAGTTCAACTTCCAAAGCTCGGATAGGGTCCGGGTCAAGTAACGATTTCGAGTTGTTTTGACTTCTGAGGGTCTGATAAAAATGAAACGAAGTCTTCATTAAAATATTTGAATTATTTATCCGAAAACAATTAATCTTTGCGGAAGGTGGACCTTTCCTTGGGCGTAATTCTAAACTGCTTGATTTGATCAGATCGGACATAATCTTTATAGACTTAAAATGTGTAAGGACCTTACTTTTTATATGTACAAACTTAGGCGTCTCCGAATCATTTGTACAGCGGGGTCGAAGCTCCAATAGCTTCGTACCTTAAGTTGGTCGTAGCCTTTCGTATTTAGGCCCTGCCTTGTAGGCTTGGTGCCCTCGGGGTTTAGTATCCTGATTTGCCCGGCCTTACTACCGGATGGGAGTCCTCAGTTCGAGGCGACCCGTAGGCTTAGGGGTCTTTAAATGATTAGGCACGGTCTCGTGGACTCTTATTGCCTTTGGGGTTTCATGCCCTCGGTTCATGATGGCCCGTGGGATTAGAAGGTATTGAACCTAATATTTATTCTAAGTGACATAATGTTAACATTGCTTGTATAAGCGTGAACTAATAAAGCATAGAAGGTGAATTTCTTACTTTATTACTTCAAATGTAGTGTAGATAACCGAAGATACAAAAACTATCCGCCATGGCAAGAATGAACTATCCGGGCACGATTCATTTGACCGTTTCACCCTTACAATAAATCCTATATTCAAGCATTGTCTTTCGATGTCGAATAAATCTATCTTCAAAATTTCCGAACTCAAATCTTCGATTCTTGACTCAGGGTGTGATAGTCCCCTATTACTCGAGGCCAAATTTTGAGGGCTCGAGTACTATTGATCCAGCACGAGCAGTCCATAGTCCACGGTCCTAGACCGGTCTTCAAAACTAGAGTAGCACGCTTATTTATGATTCGTTAAAAACTTTACCGTAAAACCCATTTCGGAAAAAAAATGGTCGAAGAGAAAAAGAGTGCAAAATATGCTTTCAGACCTAATTCTTGGACTTGACTTCGATTGTGTACCTACATGGGTTAGTTCGAAGGATAATAAACCTCAAAGAAATTTAGGTATTCATATCTCAGCAGTAGAACCGCTTTAAGTGTGCCACATTCCAGTTGTTTTGCAGTTTTACGCCATTTTTGAACTCATGCTGGTGCGAGCCTTTTCTAGTTATACCGCTGACTCTTACGATCCTTCCAGTTTGGGCCTAGTTTCCCATCATTCGTATTCTTGGAATGTAGTGTGGCTTTCCTCAATACTAAGTCCGCTACTTGGAAGTGTCGAAAGTTTGCTCATCGGTTGTAATATCCTCCCATTCGCTGCTTTTGAGCTGCTAATTGGACCAGGGTGGCTTCTCGCCGTTCGTTTGCTAAATTCAGAATGGTGGCCATGGCCTCATTGTTTGATGTTTTTGTAGCATATTGGAACCTTAAACTCAGTTCTTCAACTTCTACTGGAATCCAAGCTTCTACGTCGTAGACTAGAGAAAATGGTGTCTCACTGGTACTCAGCCTCGAAGTTGGTCGATACGCCCATAGGACCTCGGGAAAAATTTCTTTCCACCTTCGTTTTTAAATGGTCAATCTTTTCTTCAGGTTATGCATGGTCTTGTTTGTCAACTCCGCTTGACCGTTCGCGCTCGGGTGATAAGGGTCGATAAAATCTTTTTGATTTTGTGATCTTCAAAGAACTTATTGACGTTGCTCCCAATGAATTATCTTCCATTGTCACACGTGATTTTGGTTGGTATCCCAAACCGGCAAATCATATAATCCTATATGAAGTAGATAACCTCTTTTTCTCTAACTTTCTCAAACTCCTGTGCTTCAACCCACTTTGAGAAGTAATCAGTCATAAGAAAAATGTACTGAGCCTTACCGGGTGCCCATGGTAAAGGACCTACGATATCCATTCTCCAGTTCATGAACGACCAAAGGGAAAGGACCGGATGAAGTATCTCCCCTGACTGCTAGATCATCGGGGCATGTCTCTGACATTCGTCACACTTTTGAACGAAGTCTTTATCCTTCTCCATTTCGTTCCAATAATACCCGGCCCTGATTAATTTTTGGACCAATGATTCCGGCCCCGAATGATTTCCGCAATTCCCCTCGTGGACTTCCTTCATCACGTAATCAATCTCCCCGGGCCACAAGTATCTTGCTAGTGGCCCAAAAAATGATCTTCGGTACAGTTTTCCTTCAACCAAGCAAAACCTGGCAACTTTAGTTCGAAGTTCCCTCAATTATTTAAGATTCGATGGTAATTTCCCCTTCTAAAGGTAGTCCACGTATTTGTTTCGCCAATCCTAAGTCAAACTTGATTTTATCTCAGCATGACCGGCCTCTATTACTAAGCTCATCAATTGCACCACTGTTTCAACGTTGAATTCTTCGGAGTCCACTGATGATCCCAAATTAGCTAGTGCATCGGCCTCACTGCTCTGATCTCGAGGCACATGCTATAGCATCCATTCTTTGAACCGATGCAACACCACTTGTAGTTTATCTAAATACCTCTGTATCCGATCTTTTACGACTTCGAATGTTCCATTTACCTAGTTAACAACGAGGAGGGAATCTCACCTGGCTTCGATAACTTTATCCCACAGGCTTTTAGCCAATTCTAGACATGCAATCATAGCCTAATATTCGGCTTCATTATTAGTCAATTTCACAATTCTGATTGATTGCCTTATTACGTTACCTGTGGGGGGTTTTAGTACGATACCCAACCCGAACCCTTTCACGTTGGAGGCACCGTCCGTGAATAGGGTCCAGACCCCGAGCTATTCCCCGAGACAAGTAATAATTCTTTATCGACCTTGGGAATCAGGGTCAGTGTGAAATCGGCCACGAAGTCTGCCAATATCTGAGAGTTTATAGTTGTTCGAGGTTTGTATTCAATATCCTTCCCGCTAATCTCTACAGACCACTTTGCTAGCCGGCCTGAGATTTCAGATTTATGCATAACGTTCCTTAACAGGTATGAGGTCACGACACATATAGGGTGACATTAAAAATATGGTTTTAGTTTCCTAGATGCGCTTAGCAAGGCAAGCGCTAATTTTTCTAGGTGTGGATACCTCATTTCGGCATCACCTAGGTTTCTATTAACATAATATATAGGAAATTGTGTACCTTCTTTTTCCCAAACCAGGACACCAGTTACCACTACCTCGGACACTTCCAAGTGAAGGTATAGTTGTTCGTTCACCTTCGGGTGTGCAGAAAAGGAGGGCTTGATATGTATTGTTTGAGTTCCTCTAAAGCCTTTTGGCGGGGTCTAAGCGAAGTCTCTCTTTTTCTTTAGTAATGAGCAAAATCGATGGCTTTTATCTGATGACCTGGAAATGAATCGGCCAAATACGGCTATTCGCTCGGTCAGCCTTTGCACTTCCTTGATGTTATTGACCACACTGATATCTTTTATGGCTTTTATCTTATCCGGGTTGATCTTTATTCCTTGATTAGATACCATGAATCCTGTCACGCCCCAAAATCAAGGAGCGCGACCGGCGCTCAACCGAGTAAACCCGACTGAGCAAGCCTGTTAGATTTCATTCTACCCAAACTAGTTCATGAACAAAGAGGGGATGTTATCCCATTTAATCAAAACACTAGCAATCTTCCTTTAACAACTTTCATTTTCATTTCCGTTAATCACTTCATTCATAGTTTTCAAAATATTACAAGTTTACAGATTTAATGAAAAACATGCTTATCAAATACCAACATTTCTAGTCTTGACTCCCAACATCAACCATCACCCACAAACAGTCTACGGAGCCTCTAAGTACAACTGAATAGCGATAAAGGAATGCTGGCAACAAGGCTCCGGCTATACCTCAAAATATGATAAGAGAGTGAATAAGAGACACATGGCATGACCCTGGGATGAAGTGGGGCTCACCAAATCTACGGGGAAGAGAATGCCGCTAACACCGATCGATGTCGCCTACTGTGGAATCACCTGTATCATTTAACGATACAGCGCCCCCGGTAAAAGGGACGTTAGTGCCGTCAAATAGCACTAGTATGTAAGCTAAAAGTCCTCTTTCAGAATAGAATAACCATACAAGCAAAGAAACCATGAAACAGTAAGTCAAAATCAACAATATACAAGCATCCAATTTGCAACATGTAAGTCTTCTAGTTTACGAAAATAATATATAATTTTTGGTTGGGAGATCATTAGCACCCCGATGAATTATGCCACCGTCTTTGTTAGCACGGAGTCCGATCACGACCCGATCGGCTAAGTCGACCCCTTGGAGACATGCACCACAATCATAATTTCCAGTTTTGAATTTCTAGTTTTTGATTCCCAGCACAATACCACCATGTGTGCGGCATGGCGTCCGATCACGGCTCGATCGGCTAAGCCGCCTTCCCACATATGCCGTGTGGGTTGGCGTTACCAATTTACAAATGTTACAAAGTTCAACCCAATTAAGGGGAATAACCACGATCCACCCCTACACCGGCACGTGTAGTTTCAGGTATGAGCCTTATGACCCACCCTTCCTCGGTTTTGCTAATGATACTCCCAAAAACATTTTTGTTTTGATTTCATACTGCACAAAGTTGTAGTATAAATACAATTATACAAATATAGTATAACTACAATTATGCTTAACCTCAATATCTTTCACAATTTATAGTATTTTTTTTATTAATAATCTCAATCTCTCACGATAATAACATTTCTTTGGCCCTTTGGGCTTTTCACAAGATTCATCTTTTTTTTTCATGGCATGAAGGCCGTATTTGGTTTTCCACATTTTTATTTCCTTTATATCCAAGGATCACCAACCAATATCATTGTACCGAATATTCCGGGAATCATATATTCTCGAGTTCATTAGTAATAGCAACTTCAAACACAAAGGTTTCTTTCCAAAGAGGGACATGCCAACCAACAATTTAAGTACACATTGAAGTTATAAGTAAGCAATCACCTCAATTATCCTTGAATTACTCCTTTCCCACCATGATAAATGCACAATTTCAACATCGGAATGTGTAAGGACTCGCATTACCTTGAATGCATTTATAAGGCAAAGCATTATTTAAAACAGCCATTTATGGGCATAGTTCGGGTACAAGACCTTTAGGCCATTCTATTTTTGAAGTTAGTTCATAACGGTTGGGTCAAGACTTATTTCATAATTTGTTTCACATTTTCTCATTCGATTCGTTCCCAAACATCTTTACAATTTATCAACAAATAGACACATTCAATCAAGGCATTTAGTACACATATGAGCAACTAGGAGCATTAAGCAGATCGAATTCTTCTCACCCAATTAGTATACTAATCTTCATTTAAAATGTGACTCAAGGCTATACCATTTTGGTAGACAAACCACACTTAAACTTACGAAAACAATATGGGATTCTTCCGAGAGAGAAAGTTTAGCCTACATACCTTGTTGAGCTTTCCTTAAGTTACAACAATGCCCCAATACTTCTAGCCATAATAATCTATAGGAAGATAGCAAAAATTGATTAATAATTAGAAAGACCCCCATGGTGCAACTCTCTTAGGGATTTCATCGACCTAACATGTGAAATAGACTTCAAGGTCCTATACTTGAAACCCATTCTTTCCTCAACTAATTCCAACAAGAGTACCCAAAAATAGTTGAAAATTCCACATACTACAACCTAGTGCACATGCATGGCTTATTTCTAACCCTACCATATATTTGAACTCTTAACCTCTTGCATGAAAGCTCTAGAAGTAGGACTTACCTGGATGGATGATAATCTAGTGGCTAGCTTCCTTGACTCTTGAAGATTTGAACAAGATTAGGTGATTTGGAGTGCTAGGTTCCCTCTTTCTCTCTCTACATTGTTCTTACCTCTCTCTAAAATGGTCAGAACATCGTCCCAAATGAAGCCCCTAATGCTATTTATCAAAATGGGGTCGGGTTATGAGAATAGGAAAATTAACCCTCCGAACTCGGGTCTGCGGTCGCATAATGGACCGCATAATTGGTATGCGGGTAGCATAATGCACCGCAAAACTAGTGCCCAGAACTGGGCTACAGTGGTCCATTTTGCGACCATTTTTGCGGTAGCAGATCAATTATGGGGACCGCATAATGATTCTGTGATCGCAGAATCTGCCACACGATCGCATTTTGCCAGCCTTAGGTAATGTGATCTTAACTTAGTGTAAGAATGTCCAAATGACGAACTGTTCGAAGCGTTGGAAACTAGACTCGAACATCTTTCATTTGATAGGTTGTTCATCACATAATACCATATACATATATAGATATGCTAGTCCAAAGTTTGGACTTGTGCGAACTCATTTGGAATTTTAGCCCATTATGTAATTTTCCAACTTGACTTAGACTTAGGCTTCTCCTTAAACCCCAAGTCACTTATAATATGACTTAAGCATTGAATCGGAAGATAGCCTATCTAAGAGAAGATGAAATAGCAAGTGCTTGAGAAGAAAAGAAGCTGTGAGGGAATGCGCTCTGACTGATATCATTCAGGCAATTCCATTCTTACTGTCCTAGGAAGAAGGAAAGGATAAAAGATCCCACGAACAGGGTTAGCGTAAGAAGAGCTTTTGCAAGAAGGGCGTCGCGTTATTACCATATCCAACTGATATCCATCATATTAATGATCCTCGTTTGCACACAAAATAAAATAATTAGCCTACCTTGGCACCGCAAAATCTTAAATTACTTAGCGAAATTTTTTTCGAGGCCTTACATTCTCCCCCGCTTAGGATCATTCGCCCTCGAATGAGAAGTAGAGTCCACCCCCCAAACACTAGAGATGATATATCTCTTTTATCACATACATCAAGTCCCAAAATTTTGACTAACTCCAAAAAATTTCAGAAATTTCGGCAAAGTCTCATTTGTAACTGGGCCTATCCACCTGCCAGAGAACCACCAAAACCCATCCTAGCAACACATCCACAACTCGACAAAGCATCACAATGTATATATCAATAACACGAACCTCAGCATTATAAGCACTTCATTATCATAATGACACTTGGACATGGACTGCACAATTTTAAATCGTAACACCTAGAATGTACCTCTCAAATCAAAACCAATTGTTATACAATCAAGAGAAAATATTTTTTTTCCACGACACTTTCGGCCTTCAGGGTGGCCTCCTTGACTTACAGACTTTGCCATAACACATTCACAGAAACAATCTCAACTTCAAAAGTTACCTAACAAGGATGATAAATAGATACCTCTCATAAGCCAATTATCTATTAACTTCACCTACAGTAGTTTCTACGGGGATGATACACAAAGTATCTCCAACTTCCTTCATAGACACAGGCACATGAAAACATAGGGTACATGGAGCACAATGATTGGGAATCATCATACTCATAGTTCGGCCTACTTCTTTCATGATTCCTCAAATCCCAAAGTGCATTACACCTATTTTACCTTTATTAGCACTTCAGATAGTATCTTTATGGAGGAAGTCTTGAGAACAACTAACTCACTTTCATTAACTCTACATCTATATGTCGGACACTCGAATTAAACCCTTGGCAACCTTTAACCATTTCTCTATGATGGGCTAGAATGAATATGACTATAGATTTCCTAGAAAATATGATTGATCATGGAATGACGCTTCCTTTTTGACATGTTTGAACCTATACCCTCGGCAGATTTGCTACAAACAGGATCAACGAGGTTCGAGGTTGGGTTGGAATTATTCAGGAATCCATCAATGTGCTGAGCAGAGTATTTTGTGAAGTTATATAAGAGACATGACGATGACATGATTATTCATTATGATAACATCATTGACTTGAAAAACGGGGCATAGAGTTAGCTAGTACATCGGCAATAGAAATCGTTAAGGGGGAATATTCAAGTATGTGGCACCAGTCGTCTCCTGGAGTGTAGGGAAAATCAGTTTATCAAGTATGAGAGCACTCTGGCACCTTGAATGCGATATGAGTTTCAAAATAAATGAAGTTGAATTACACTCCTAACAGTAACTGACACGAGGAATCTATGCCACAAGCCCATGAGGATGAAAAGGAAGTTGAACACTTATGAGATTATCATAATTCAAATAGCTTAACCCTTCCCGATAATTGATCCTATATGAGAGAACTAAAGATACGACAACTTGTCCTCCAAATAAATATGCTCAAGATATGTGCCAAAATCTAAAAAAATCTAATTTTCAACCTTTCACGAGTGAAACCACATAGCTAGGACATCTTAATGTTGGGATGAAATCATGTATTGGTTAGAGAGAATGAACATTTTGCTATGTGCTATACATGCTTCTGCCATAATAACTCTAAAGCTGTAATACCATGCCACTTCATGGGAAACTACAATACTAGGAACAAAGTGAGCTACTTACTACGAAATAATCTAAGTGGGCCTGAGGGTCATACTACGATAGGAAAAGAGAAAATCTTCTTGTGATGGATTTTTGAAAACCTCAGATTTCTCAGAAACTTTATACGGACAAGCGACCACTTCAACTTATATGCACACGAGATAGGAGCTGAGATAGGATCTCATGTTACTAGACAGTGAAATGGTTTCGGGATGATACTCACAAGAGATCAGAGTGACTGTTCAAACCATAGAAGCCATATACACCAGAGAGAGAAAAGAGTTACTCGAGAAGGATCGCCATGCTGGGCTCCTTTTCATTGAATTTGACACAACATAGGTAAACTTTTACGACGGTTCATGCATAAGAATAAGGGAGTAGATGTTATTAATTTGAATAAAAGGGTTCTGTAAGTAATTTATCTGTGTATAGTTACTTAGTGAGAGATTAGGAGAGCAAGTGGAAAATATTACCCTCGAGTTATGACTCAATTCGAGAAATCATTATAGGACTCAATTCCTCAAGAGGTTGTAAACCAAATAGTTGTGATAGGAAGGTTTCACGAATGGTACGTCTTGTTCAAAGAGTAGATACAGAGAGTGGATCATGAGGTTGTCCTGACTCTATCCCAAATCCCGTAGCAACATAAGGATTGACATATAAAAAAGCGGAACCAGAATCAATAAGAGCATATACACCACGAGATTGAAAAGTCAATATACCTGTAACCACACTTGGAAAAGCCTCCAACCTTTGATGCCTCCTCATGGCAAAGAACTTGTTGGGCCCTTCCGAGCCCTGAATACCATCCCTAACTGCTCCATGCCCTGCGAATGCTATAGCGACCCGAGCTAGGGGAGGCGCTGTGGTTGAAGTAGCTGTAGAACTGGCTGGCTGCGCCACACCACTGCCCATGACCTGGAGAGAGGAACGACAATCTCTTTGAAGGTGACCCGACATACCACACCTGTAGCATACATTAGTACCATAGTGACATACTCCCGGATGACATCTCCCACATTTCACACAACGGGGACGAGGTCCACTAAACTGAATCGCCCCACCGACCTGATACTCACCACTTTTGCATACATTATAAACTTCCCCCTTATCCTTCCTCCAAGCTTCCAATGTGGGAGTACCAATTCCAGTATTGGTTTGCTGTGCGGGACCTTGGAATTGCCCTGATCTACCACCCCAAACACATTGTTGAGCATACTCACAACACGACGCAAATGTTCCTTCCCACATACCGGGCAGACCGGGATAGGTGTACCCAACCTAGGGCATTTATTCTTCTTGTGCTCCCTCCTTCCACAACCGTAACATATCTCAAGAGTCATCCAACATCTCCCCAAGTGACGCTTCTTGCAAACTGAACAATCTGGCTCATTAGAACTGACAGCCCTCTTTCGTTTCTTTGATGCTCTCACCACATGATCTGACGGTGCGGTGACATTGGTAGGAACAAGGACACTCCCCTTCGCAACAATTTCTTCCAATCCCTCCATAGCTTGACGCATTCTCCCAACGAACTCTTGTGCAATCTGCCCCAGATTTAATGGAGGGGTTATTCCTTCCTTGTTGCTTCGAACTCGTGGATTATTCATCTGGAAAATGAGACATAACAAGTAAATTAGCCCCTATCTTGAGCTCTACCGCACGATATAGAATATCAAAGAAGGGTATTGTATTGTTCCTAAATGTCCAAGTAACCTCCAACTTATAGATATGGTCGACAACACACCGATAAGAAGTTTTCTACTAGACACGGCTCCGAGACATCCTAGGACACTTTAAAAACCTTAGGCTCTTATACCAAGTTTGTCATGCCCCAAAATCAAGGAGCGCGACCGGCGCTCAACCGAGTAAACCCGACTGAGCAAGCCTGCTAGATTTCATTCTACCCAAACTAGTTCATGACTAAAGAGGGGATGTTATCCCATTTAATCAAAACACTAGCAATCTTCCATTAGCAACTTTCATTTTCATTTCCGTTAATGACTTCATTCATAGTTTTCAAAATATTATAAGTTTACAGATTTAATGAAAAACATGCTTATCAAATACCAACATTTCTAGTCTTGACTCCCAATATCAACCATCGCCCACAAACAGTCTACGGAACCTCTAAGTACAACTGAATAGCGATAAAGGAATGCCGGCAACAAGGCTCCGGCTATACCTCAAAATATGATAAGAGAGTGAATAAGAGACACATGGCATGACCCTGGGATGAAGTGGGGCTCACCAAATCTGCGGGGAAGAGAATGCCGCTAAAATCGATCGATGCCGCCTGCTGTGGAATCACCTGTATCATTTAACGATACAGCGCCCCCAGCAAAAGGGACGTTAGCGCCGTCGAATAGCACTAGTATGTAAGCTAAAAGTCCTCTTTCAGAATAGAATAACCATACAAGAAAAGAAACCATGAAACAGTAAGTCAAAATCAACAATATACAAGCATCCAATTTGCAACATGTAAGTCTTCTAGTTTACGAAAATAATATATAATTTTTGGTTGGGAGATCATTAGCAGCGATATGAGTTATGCCACCGTCTTTGTTAGCACGGAACCCGATCACGACACGATCGGCTAAGTCGTCTCCTTGGGGACATGCACCACAATCACAATTTCTAGTTTTGAATTTCTAGTTTTTAATTCCCAGCACAATACCACCATGTATGCGGCATGGCGTCCGATCACGGCCCGATCGGCTAAGCGGCTTTCCCACATATGCCGTGTGGGTTGGCATTACCAATTTACAAATGTTACCAAGTTCATCCCAATTAAAGGGAATAACCACGATCCACCCTTGCACCGGCACGTGTAGTTTCAGGTATGAGCCTTATGACCCACCCTTCCTTGGTTTTGCTAATGATTCTCCCAAAAATATTTTTGATTTGATATTGCACAGAGTTGTAGTATAAATACAATTATACAAATATAGTATAACTACAATTATGCTTAACCTCAATATCTTTCACATTTTATAGTTTTTGTAATTAATAATCTCAATCTCTCACGATAATAACATTTCTTTGGCCCTTTGGGCTTTTCACAAGATTCATCTTTTTTTTCATGGCACGAAGGCCACATTTGGTTTTCCACATTTTCATTTTCTTATATACAAGGATCACCAACCAATATCAATGTACCGAATATTCCGGGAATCATATATTCTCGAGTTCATTAGTAATAGAAACTTCAAACACAAAGGTTTCTTCCCAAAGAGGGACATGCCAACCAACAATTTAAGTACACATTGAAGTTATAAGCAAGCAATCACCTCAATTATCCTTGAATTACTCCTTTCCCACCATGATAAATTCACAATTTCAACATCAGAATGTGTAAGGACTCGCATTACCTTGAATGCATTTATAAGGCAAAGCATTATCTAAAACAGCCATTTATGGGCGTAGTTCCGGTACAAGACCTTTAGGCCATTCTATTTTTGAAGTTAGTTCATAACGGTTGGGTCAAGACTTATTTCATAATTTGTTTCACATTTTCTCATTCGATTCGTTCCCAAACATCTTTACAGTTTATCAACAAATAGACACATTCAATCAAGGCATCTAGTATACACAAGAGCAACTAGGAGCATTAAGCAGATCGAATTCTTCTTACCCAATTAGTATACTAACCTTCATTTAAAATGTGACTCAAGGCTATACCATTTTAGTAGACAAACCACACTTAAACTTACGAAAACAATATGGGATTCACTTCCGAGAGAGAAAGTTTAGCCTACATACCTTGTTGAGCTTTCCATAAGTTACAACAATGCCCCAATACTTCTAGCCATAATACTCTATAGGAAGATAGGCAAAACTTGATTAATAATTAGAAAGACCCCCATGGTTCAACTCTCTTAGGGATTTCATCGAACACTTAACATGTGAAATAGACTTCAAGGTCCTATACTTGAAACCCATTCTTTCCTCAACTAATTCCAACAAGAAACTACCCAAAAATAGTTGAAAATTCCACATACTACAACCTAGTGCACATGCATGGATTATTTCTAACCCAACCATATATTTGAACTCTTAACCTCTTGCATGAAAGCTCTAGAAGTAGGACTTACCCGGATGGATGATAATCTAGTGGCTAGCTTCCTTGATTCTTGATGATTTGAACAAGATTAGGTGATTTGGAGTGCTAGGTTCCCTCTTTCTCTCTCTATATTGTTCTTACCTCTATCTAAAATGGCCAGAATATCGTCCCAAATGAAGCCCCTAATGCTATTTATCAAAATGGGGTCGGGTTATAAAAATACGAAAATTAACCATCCGAACTCGGGTCTGCGGTCGCATAGGACCGCATAATTTGTATGCGGGTCACATAATGCACCGCAAAACTAGTGCCCCAAACTGGGCTACACTGTTCCATTTTGCGATCATTTTTGCGGTCGCAGATCAATTATGGGGACCGCATAATGATTCTGCGATCGCAGAATCTGCCACGGGATCGCATTTTGCCAGCCTTAGGTAATTTGATCATAACTTTGTGTAGGAATGTCCAAATGACGAACGGTTCGAAGTGTTGGAACTAGACTCGAAGATCTTTCATTTGATAGGTTGTTCATCACATAATACCATATACATATATAGATATGCTAGTCCAAAGTTTGGACTTGTGCGAACTCATTTGGAATTTTAGCCCATTATGTAATTTCCAACTTGACTTAGACTTAGGCTTCTCCTTAAACCCCAAATCACTTATAATATGACATATACACTTATTCCCATATCCAATTGATATCCATCATAATAATAATCCTCGTTTGCACACAAAATAAAATAATTAGCATACCTTGGCACCGCGAAATCTTAAATTACTTAGCGAAATTTTTTCCGGAGCCTTACAAATTCGAGGAACTTTCCCGAGCCGACTCCGAAGGCACACTTCTCTGGGTTCAACGTCATATTGTATTCCCTTAGTATGTCGAAGGTTTCCTGTAAAAGTTTCAAATGGTCCTCCGCTCGCAGGGACTTAACTAACATATCGTCAATATAAACCTCCATTGATTTCCCTATTTATTCCTGGACATTCGGTTAACTAGGCGTTGGTATGTGGCACCGGCATTGATAGGTTACAAGTACCTTGGTCATAAGTACTTTACTTTATGTTTTGATGATCTAACAAACTTACCATCCAGAACCAGATAAGGAACTTGTTACACATGTACAAGAGATTAAGATCACAAGGTTCCAGGTTAGGATCCAGCGTGGGATATGATTCAACTATTCAGAGTGGAAGGAACAGCTGAGGGAACAGGTCCCTACCAGTTCCCGAGGAGACTGTACGAAGTCAACCCTCCAGCTGAAAAGTTGCTGCCTGCACACGCTACTGTACAGGAACAGTGCAGCGGTCAACTTTCTGTGGAATGTTTTTACCTACCTTGCTTACATCATTGTATGTGAGGTCATACATGTATTATTAACATCAAGGGAGGTAAAACACATTCACTTGAACACTTAGATATTTCACAAAAAGCTCGCTCACATGACTATCCATCAAGAAAGTTTCAAGTGCTTCAAGAACAAAGAACAAAGCAACTACGGACCAGTTCCCATATCATGTAATTATATGTTCTTAGTTGAGTTGTAACTTTGTAATAGTTCTTCACTTGTATTTCCTACTTAGCTTGTTTACAAGCATTCTGTAGGAACCCCTTTGTAAATCTTAAACCTGTGTGTTTGAGTCTTGGCTAGAGTTAGTCATGTTGTAAAGTCTTTGTAATAGAGTTATTTCAAAGTGGCTCGTAATAGGTGTGTTACGAGTTAGTGAGGGATTAAGAGGTTAATTCCTACGTTGCATAGGTTGTAATCTAAAAGTTACTCAGTAGTGAAGTTGAAATCCTACAAGGGTAGGTCGTGATTTTTAATCCCGTTGAGCTGGGAATTTTCCACATAAAATTCCTCTTGTCATTTAGTTATTGTTGTGTATGTGTGTACTATTGAACCTGATAGAGAACCTGGTTTTCTATAGAGTTTGGTGGACCCTTATATTTTATCAGGCATTTTTCAACCCAAATGGCATCATGTTACAACAACAAGTGCCGAACCTAGTTATAAAAAAAGTTTTCTCTTGGTCACCCGGGTCTATCCGTATTTGGTTGTACCCAGAGTAGGCATCAAGAAAACTTAGCGTCTAATGCCCTGCCGTTGCATCGATCATTCGGTCGATGTTAGAAAAAGGAAACGAGTCCTTTGGGCATGCCTTATGCAAATCATTATACTCTACACACATTCTAAGTTTGTTTCCATTTTTAGGTACGATGACTACGTTAGCTAGCCAATCCAGGTATTTAACTTCCCGAATGGAACCTATTTTTAAAAGTTTAGATACCTCTCTTTGATGAATGCGTGTTTGACCTCGGACTATGGCCTCTTCTTCTGTTTAATCTAATGGAAGTTCAGATCCAAACTCAATTTGTGAGTTATTATCTCAGATGGGATTCCTGTCATATCTAAGTGCGAGTAAGAAAAACAATCGACATTAGCTTTAAGAAAATTAATGAGTTTTTTCCTGAGCTTGGGGGTTAACCCCATGCCCAGGTAAACCTTTCTATCCAGCAGATGCTCGAACAATATGACTTTTTGTAGTTCCTCGATTGTTGACTTGGTGGCATCGGCGTCATCAGGTGCTACAAAGGATCTCGGGACCCCGAAGTCATCTTCTTCATCTGTTGGACATTCCTCCCATTTTTTCGGCTCGGTCGAGGCAGAGACCTGTGATTGCTATTTGGTGCCTTTCTCTTCGATCAGTCCCTTATCTTTTGATGTTGTGATCGTGGGTACTAGGATCACTTATTCGACGGCGAACGTCTCTTTTGCGGCCAGTTGTTCCCCGTAGACCATTTTGATTCAACCTGGGGTTGGAAATTTCAACGCTAGGTGCAAGGTCGACGGTACCGCCCTCATGCTATGAACCCACAGTCTCCCGAACAAGGCATTGTACCTCATGTACTCCTCGATCACATAGAACTTTGCTCGTTGAGCGGTTCCAGCCGTGATGACCGGTAGGGTGATTTCACCCTTCACGCCATATTAAACCATTCAGTACTCGAACTGCTGCTACGATCTAATCCAACAGCCCCAGTTGTTCCACGACTCTCCATCGGGTGATGTTGGTCGAGCTACCTGGATCAATTAACTCCCGCTTAACTCGAGATTTATTATTAAGTGCAGATATTACCAGTGCATCATTGTGAGGTTGAATGATGCCCTCAGCATCCCCGTCACTAAACGAGATGGATCCTTCCGGGACATAATCTCGAGTTCGTTTTTCTCTCGTGATGGAGAATTTGATGTGTTTTATCATAGGTCCTTGGGGAACGTCTACTCCTATGATAATCATATTAATCACATGTTAGGGTTCTTCTTGCTTGTTGGCGTCCCTGTTCTTGAAATGGTTTTTGCCTGCTTACTTAGGAATTCTTGAAGATGCACATTATTGAACAAACGAGCCATTTCTTCCCTTAACCGCCGGCAATCATTGATTCTATGCCCGTGAGTACCATGATATTTGCATATCAAATTGTGATCCCTATGTGCTGAATCGAACTAGAGCGGCCTCGGCCATTTGGTCTCCTTAATGCAACCGATGGCTGAAACTATACTCACTGCATCTACGTTGAAGTTATATTCTAGTAGCCTCGGGGCATCTCTGACTCCGGGTGATCTGTCGAAACCGTTTCTATTCACCAACCCTCGATTGCTCGTACCCTGATCATTTCTTCTGTCGTTCCTGGTCGGATGGCGACTAGGTCTGTTTCGCTTTCTATCTGAGTTGTAAGGCGGGTATCGGTCTCGAGGTGGCCTCGACTCCTGATCCACTATTCTTTAAGACTTGTCATTCGCTCAATTGGGATAAACCGACCCCAAGGGAGTCCCTAATTAGTCGTCCTCGACTATGATCTTTTACTGATACTTGTTGTGGACATCGGCCCATGTAACCGCTGGTACTCTACCAAATTTTGCTTTAATTGTTGAGACGTAACCGAACTTTGGGCGTTGAGCCCCTGAGTAAATGCCTGAACGGCCCAATCTTCTGCAACCGAGGATTCTTTCTATTTGGAATCTCCACATAAATTCCCTAAGCATCTCGTTATCTCCCTGCTTAACTTTGAACAGATCCGATTTTCTCGTCTTAACTTTAATAGCTCCAGAGTGAGCTTTAACAAAGGCATTTGTCAGCATAGCAAACGAATCAATAGAGTTTTGAGATAAGTTTTGATACCATATCATTTCTCCCTTGGAGAAGGTTTCCCCGAATTTCTTCAGCAATAGCGACTCGATCTCATCATCCTCGAGGTCGTTGCTTTTATTACACATGTGTAAGAGGTCACATGCTTGTTTGGATCTGTGGTCCCATTATATTTGGGAATATCGGGCATTCAGAATCTTTCCGGAATCAGCTATGGTGCCGCGCTCAAGGGGAAAGGCTTCTGAATGAACTTTTTGGAATCCGGTCCCTTCACTACTAGAGGTGCCCCGGGGATCTGATCGACCCTCGAGCTGTAAGTTTCCACTTTCTTGTCGTTTCGTTTGCCTCTATCTTCTTTTCACCAAATTCTACCGGTTTTTCCAGTGCCTCGAGCATTTTCATCACCTCAGAAGTTTCTCCGGATCCAAACACGTCGGGTTCTGTGACAATCCGTTCTTCCCTCCAACTGTCTTCTCCAACCCATTTAGGTTCACTCGCATTGTGTGCGTGATTTTGACTCTGCATTTGTGTTATGGCAACTTGTTGAGCTTCCTACATCTCAAAAATCAGACGTAGCTAACTCCGTCGCCTACCCCTTCGGGTGCCTCGCGAGTCGATGGCCGAGGCGCCCCGTGAATGCTTTATTTGGATCAGTTTGTAGGTTGGTGTTGATAGCAACCAGTGAATTGGCATCAGCTGGACAAGCGATTCGATTGCTATTAGGGTCGACAGGGGATACGCCGTTACTCGGCACCACATTGTTATTTTCACCGTGGTGGCCTGATTCGGCGTTAACACTTAGTGAGCAGATTGAAAATCTGACATATTTAATAATCCTGAAATCAAACTTCAAAGAACAAGTGTATTATAGAGTGTGTTATCAAGATTCATATTAAATCACCACTATTATCCTTAGTCCCATTGTGGGCGCCAAACCGTTTACCCTTAACATTTGGTACCTTTGGTTAAACCAAAATCACAATAACTTCAACAATCGTACTAAGCAAGTTCATGCTTAGACAGTTCTGATGCGCGCTCAAGAATTTATCCTTACTGCCAACAAAATTACTAGCTCACTCCATCAACACTCTATTTATGTCAAGTGATTTCCCCAAGCGACAGTCCACTTTAAGCTTAACACAAAGGAAGAATTCAAGGATAGCGCATCTACGGGTAATATAGGAGGAGTACTAAGAAGCGATCAAGGAAATTGGGTAGTTGGTTTCGCCAAATCAACATTTGGATTCAATCACATCTACATGAAACTTTTAGCTCTGCAGACTGGACTGAAAATATCTTGTGAAAGAAATATAGTTACATTGGGAGTGGAGATGACTCCACAAAAATCAACAAATTTAGAAAATGATTATCCGTCTTATAAAAATCCTATCTTTGACTGCAAGTACTTATTAAAGAGACGGGAGAATCTAGCAGTCCGGTATAGTTTTCGGGAGAGCAACAAAGTGGCGCATCTTTTGGTTCAACAAGGAATAAAGAATCTACTATATTAACATCAGTGCTCAATTTTGTTTCTGGAAGACTCCAAGATGACAAAGATGGACGTGTAATAACTAAGCATATATCTACCAATGTTTGTAATATGCTAGCACAACTTGGTAAGTCTAGTATTATTAGTAACTTTAGTGTCACTAGCTCTACTTCTGATGTAATATCTATTTAGTAGTATTAATAATATTTCGCCTTTCCCCGGGAAAGAAAAAAAGAAAGAGAGATTAATACACTGTTTAAAGTAGGTAGAAGTTATATATAAATTATTAAATATTTTCACGCGACTATCTTAAGAAATAGAATAAAGCAACTACAAAGAGGAGAATGTAAAATCATCTCATCTATATTGTTTGGACTTTTATATGAAAAAGACACACAGAATTTAATTAGGTTGTTACACAAGAATAAATAAGTTTGTTGATAATGTAACTATACTTATATGGGTAAAGTCAATGTCAAAATCATCTTCCAAAATTTGACTATAATATGCTGCCAAAAGAATAATCTAAACATGCTACTAGTAATTATTACAATACATTCTAAACTGTCAACTGTTTTTTTTTAAAAAAAAAATCGTGAGATAGCGCTAAAAGTCCAAGAATAGTGTATAGAGTGTTGGAAATTAACTCCAAAGATTAACATTATGCAAATCTCAATTGTCTAATCGTCAAGATTATATATCTTTGAATATTCTCATTAAATCTAGTATTTTGACCAATTATGCTTCTTTGCTAGTGGCCCTTCTGTCCCAATTTTATATGATGTTGTTTTCTTTTTAGTCAGTACCGAGAAGAATGATATTTGTTTATATTTAGTAAAAGTTTAATTTTAAACTTTTTATTTTACTCTTATTGTGAATCTTAAGTTTCAAAAGTTTTTCTTTCATTTTTTTTTTTAACTCCGTGTCCCTTTAAACATTATCACACAAAATTGAGACAAATAAAATACTAAATTGTTCTAAAATAAATTTGCAAGTTTTAAGCAAGAGTACGGTTCCCACATTACAGTACGTACTGTCTCCATACCTATTATGTAAAATGATGATAGCAGAAGACTTGACAATATACTCAAAGGGCTTCGTGTGGGGGACCAGTTGAAGTAGCAAAGGGGTCTACGGTCTGTTAATACATAAAAGAGATATTCCTGGTTGGGTCCGTCACAGTTACAGAATGACTTCACGAGAGTTCAGTATGGAAAAATTTTATTTTGTGTTTTACACAACTGACGCTAGTTGTGTGAGGCTTTCTTTTTGTCTCACAACTTTGTGGTCCCAGAATTTTGTGGACCCAAATATATAAAATTTGGATCCCACAAATATACGAGATAAAAATAAGCCTCACACAACTAATATCAGTTGTGTGAGGCACACCATAAAATCAGTCTCAATATGGTATGGTGTAGTCATTGCTCAGTGCCTGAAAAGGGTCAGACCCCTCAGGGGTAATGGGCGGTCACATTGGTGTACGCAAGATTACTAATTTCGAGATTATTGAAGGTGGTATAATCTCATATTTTATTTGAGGATTATTATCATTTATCCCACAATCAAATGATCCCTAAATGCTTACTTCTTATTCGAAAATTGGTACGTGTCTCGTATTCAATTAGTATCGACCTATTGTCATATTTAAGCTTGTATATAATGGTTCGGGTATGGGTTGAGTGTATTGGGGAAAATTGTATTTTATATATATAGTGACGTGTCAGGACACGTGGATTGGTCAAATGATCAATAAATCTCAATTAGACACGATTCAAGAATTGTAAAACAGACACGAGCAAAGAAGGAGGAAGAGGCACGGGACATCAGATAAGTAGCACGGCGCCCGTACCTATTTAAATCATTTATATCCGGGCATCAGAAGGAATGAATCTGGTTACAGAAAAGCGTGCAGATACAGCATTTAATGGGTATTAAATGTTGAGTCCATTAAGGAATATATATATTCAATGTAATGATTGTGTAACGTAGCATTCAATGTCTTTAATTATTCATAACAGCCTCATTATGATTTGGGCATAACGTACATTTTCAAAGGTACCTATAAAAAGGAGATATATGATAAGTTGTAAGGGACACGAAAAGCTATTGAAATATACATTGGTATCATTTATTTTTCTTGATTATTATATTGCTTCTCAGAATTATTTCCTTTTATTCATTTCTTTGATTATCAGTAACCCGAGTTCTTCTAAATTCTAGCTTTGACTAAAATTCTATTTTTTGATTAAACAAATTGGTTCCGTTACCGGGAATCTGATAATCTATTTCCTCTTTGCTTAACTTTCATTGTTACATCAATTATGGCAAATAACAATGATAACACTCAAGGAAACCAAGAAAATCAAACAAATCAGCAACTTCAGGGAGATCTGCAGGATAATAACGCATTAGTTCCTTCTCCACAAGGTTCTCCACGACGATCTCGTGAAGGCACTCCTGAGGGGTCTCATACAGATGGACAAGCTCAATTCGAAAATGTGGAGGCTATGGATGAAGCTTTACAAAAACTTATCGCCACACAAGTCAATAAAGCTCTTCAAGCTTTTGTCAGTCAATTACCCGTTGCACCACCTACACCCACACCAAATAAAACACTCTAGAGAACCCTCTGTGACGACCCAAAGGGTCATCACCGGATTTCTCTCTTTTCCGTGCTTCCGAGGCCTTGAAAACCTTATTTCTGCTTGCCTCGATTTGCGTACGCAGTCCGGGCGCGTAGTCGGAAAGCTTATATGTTAAATTCTGTAAAAAAAAAAATTCAAAATGTGGCTTTAAAATGATTAAAGTTGACTTTGGTCAACATTTTTGGTAAACGGACCCGGACCCCTGATTTGACGGTCCTGGAGGGTCCGTAGAAAAATATGAGACTCGGGCATATGCCCGGAGTCGAATTTTGAGGTCGAGAGCCCGAGAAATGAATTTTTCTGTGAAATTGTTTTTCTAAAATTATTAAGGAAAATGGAAATGAAAATTGATTAAAAGACTATGGTATCGGGCTCGTATTTTGGTTCCGACGCCCGGTACAAGTCTTAAATATGTGTTAAGCGCTTTCTGTAAAGTTTGGTCGAAATCGGGTGTCATTTGACGTGTTTCGGACCTAAATATCTAAAGTTAGAAGTTTAAGAAGTTTGAAATGAAAATGATGATTTTGAGGTTGGATTCATTGATTTTGATGTTATTTTGGCGATTTGATCGCTCGACTAAGTTCGTAGGATGCTATTGAGTTAGTGTGTGTGTTTGGTTGGGAGCCCCGAGGGCTCGGGAGTGATTCGGAGGTGGTTCGGGGTAGTTTTACACTTAGAAAACACAGCAGATTTTCTACAATTTTTGCACAGCAAATCCCTTCTTCGCGTTCGCGTTCCAGTCACGCGTTTGCGAAGCTTCAGTGGTCCCTCTTCATCGCGTTCGCGGACAATACCCCGCGTCCGCATAGCCCAGGCTTCCCCTTCACCGCGTTCGCGAGTCCTCTCTCGCGTTCGCGTACTAGCCAGTCCCAGACCCCAGCCCCTTCTTCTACGCGTTCGCGATTAGCACCTCGCGTTCGCGATGCCTTAAACCATCCACCCTTCGCGAACGCGTCCTCATTCACGCAAACGCGAAGGGCATTTTTGCCCAGCGAATTTTTAAGTTCAAAACAGAATCAGTAGCTCGGGATTTAGCTATTTCTTCACACGAGCTCCTCTCTCTAACACTCCATAGGCGATTTTGAAGAGCTTCTTTCTCCATAGCCTCTTAGGTAAGTGTTCTTAACTTCTTTCCCTCTTAATTTCTTCCACTAATCACTAATTTCCTAGCCCTAAATCATGAATTCAAAGTAGAAAATGGGGGTTTTGGGTAGAGTTAGGGCTTTGGGAATTTTGGGTGATTCAACCTCAATTTGGGGTCGAATCTTGAAATAAATTATATATTTGAACTCGTGGGGTTATGGGTGATCGGGTTTTGGTCCGAGCCTCGGGTTTGGACCATGTGGGCCCGTGGTCGAATTTTGGTATTTTTGGAAGAATGATAGGAATTTCATTTCTAGGCTATGGGATTATGTTTTTGAGCCCTTATTGATATTATTGAACTAATTATGCCTAGATATCATTGTTTCGGAGTTGGATTGTAGAGGAAAGGCGGTATTAGAGAGTTGGTTGCTATTCTTGGACCGAGCTAAGTGTTTGTTCTAACTTTGGCTTGAGGGAATAGGATTAGGATGTTATTTGCTACTTGCTAAATGTGGAGTACGGTGTATAGGCATGGTGACGGTTATCTATGCACCGGAGTCTAGCATGGCCGTGAGTCTTAATTGCTTTTAATTCGAATGATGTGACACAACTTCCTTGTTTAATTGATAAATTTCATATAATGTGAACGGTTGAGGAAGAGTTGTGATTGGTATATTTGGAGCGTTGGCTCGAACAAGAATGTGATAGTTGAGAAAGAAGTGATTTAAAAGAGGATGTGTTGTGATTATTCCCTTGCCGGGACGTGTAGACTATTATTATGTACTCTCCCTTACCGGGATATTTGGGCTGTTAGTTGTACCCTTGCCGGGTTAAAGTGTTATGCTGTCGAATTCCCCTAATGGGGCCTTCTTTACAAAGTCAGATATTTTGAACTATAATATGGGATCGTGTGGCACGTCGTCCACTTATATACTATGATATGGGATCGTGTGGCACGCCGTCCACTTATATTCTATAATATGGGATCGTGTGGCACGCCGTCCACTTATATATAAATTATGAAATGGGATCGTGTGGCACGCCGACCACTTATATATTATGAAATGGGATCGTGTGGCACGCCGTCCACTTATGAATTAAGAAGTGGGATCGCGTGGCACGCCGTCCACTTATGAATTAAGGAATGGGATCGTGTGGCGCGCCTACCACTTATATATGAGCTATGGTATTGAGATAGTTTCGTCGTTATATCCTTTAATCTGTATTCGCTGTATTTTCCCGGAGTCATGCCCCTTCCCTTTTAGTGATGTTCTCTGTTGTATTTCTGTTGCCTTTGTATATA
>NW_017671676.1:73948-96212 GCF_001879085.1 Nicotiana attenuata
GAAGATAAGGGAAGCTCGTCTAGAACAGGTCCTAAGTTTCCACTACCAAAACCACTAACAAAAAATTGATCGATAGACTCACGAGTGTCGTGAGGAGAGATGTCATCATCAGGAATGATAACTGGAGTAACAACAGGCTCGGAAAGAGACAGATGAGGGGAGACTTCAGCCTCGTCATCAGAGACGATACGTCTCCGGGCTCGTGGTCTCATCACCAGGGAACCCTCATCTTCTTCCTCTGAATCTTCTTCCTCAGTAGCTTTTCTTTTTAAAGAACCCAAGAATATATCTTGGGCTGAAGAGGTACGAGTACTCAAAGAGTCACGAGAAGCTATGATTGCCTCTACGGTGACTCCTCGAATAGCAAATCCTGATAAAAAGAAGGATAAAAGTTAGAACAAAGAAAATATTTATATACAGACAAGGTAAAATAGAAACTCTTACCATGAGTTTTTACTTTCCAACCGTAACGGTTGGAAAGGTTTTTCCACGACCTACCATCCATTGGAGCGGTCTTCAACAATTTTCCTACCCAACCATGGAAGTTGGGCACAGTCTCCATAACACCCATGGTTGCTGAGAGAAGAAAAAGAAGCGACATTAGAAAAGTTGATAAAGCTTGAAAGGAAAAGGC
This sequence comes from Nicotiana attenuata, assembly GCF_001879085.1. Classification (NCBI taxonomy): domain Eukaryota; kingdom Viridiplantae; phylum Streptophyta; class Magnoliopsida; order Solanales; family Solanaceae; genus Nicotiana; species Nicotiana attenuata. The sequence goes on from NW_017671676.1 coordinate 74,583, forward strand.
ACGAGGAAGATTTAACACTTACGTGCAAAATTCCACTTCTCAGGGAAGGGAACGCTATTTTCACCCACCAAACCAGCAGTGGGGGCAGCAACAAACCGAGCATACCAGCCACGGTCTTTATCGTCCTCAGGGCTCACTAAACCCTCTTACTCCTGGCTGCTAGGGTAAACACGCCGTTGCGAAAAAGCCTAGGGGAATAGAGATGAATTAGGTGGGGAAAAGTAAATTCAACATCCGCCAGGTTAGTGAGGTGCCTCAAGCAGGCGACATCCCTCCAAACAATCGGACCAATTTGACCCAAACACACGTTGAAAAAACGGCAAAAGTCTAGAATGACCGGGTCAATGGCCGGTTTAAACCCTAGAGTGAAAGGGTATGTGTAAACAAAAGAGAATCCGATTAAGTAAGAAGTGATCCTTTGTTTTGGGTTAGGAATGATAATTGGAAAATCGTCACTCCAGTAACAATCCTTACGAATTATGGGAGTTAAAATATCTGTGATTTGAGTGGGGAAAGCGTCAGCACGATCTAAAGAGGTAACTTGGGTCCTGAGAGATTCTCTATCATGGTGAAAAGAAATTTCTGTTGGGACTATTTCTTCAACTAGAGGCTCGCAAAGGGGCTCAGAGGATTCTTTATTCCTAGAAGAAGATCTCTGAGAAAGGGAACCTCTAGTCCTAGAAGAGCGACCCGAGCTAGAAGAAGAAGTGGATGTGCTACCACCACGAGCAGACCCCAAGCTACGCAGTCTACCCCCTCTTCTATGCCTAATAGGAGCATTGGGGAAGTTATCTAAAATGGGGGTTCTCCTAAGGTTAGGGTTTGATGAAGCCATGACAAAGAAGATTGAAGTAGAGCAGAAGAGAATAAGAGGTTTTTGAACAATTAAAGTGTTTGACACGCTTTATGTGGTAAAAGACAAGTAAAGAAGTCATATTTATACTAATGGTTAACCGACAAAAGGAAAAAGTACAATGATGGAAGAGCTATAATAATGATAACTGACACTTCGTGAATAGGGAAGCCAAAAAGAAAGCCTAAGAAAGTGCTGCAAAACTGAAGAACCAATAAGAGGATGACACATGTCTAATGCATTAAATGGAAGTGACAATTGAAGCGTCGATTCTGTCAGAGCATTAATGGTGACAAAAATTCTCTTTTAAATGAATTTCACTTCCCAAATATTCAAACTGATGAATAAATGAAAAGTGGGGGGACTATCTGTATTGGGGAAAATTGTATTTTATATATATGGTGACGTGTCAGGACACGTGGATTGGTCAGATGGTCAATAAATCTCAATTAGACACGATTCAAGAATTGTAAAACAGACACGAGCAAAGAAGGAGGAAGAGGCACGGGACATCAAATAAGTAGCACGGCGCCCGTACCTATTTAAATCATTTATATCCTGGCATCAGAAGGAATGAATCTGGTTATAAAAAAGCATGCAGATACAGCATTTAATGGGTATTAAATGCTGAGTCCGTTAAGGAATATATATATTCAATGTAATAATTGTGTAACGTAGCATTCAATGTCTTTAATTATTCATAATAGTCTCATTATGATTTGGGCATAACGTACATTCTCAAAGGTACCTATAAAAAGGAGATATATGATCAGTTGTAAGGGACACGAAAAGTTATTGAAATATACATTGGTATCATTTGTTTTTCTTGATTATTATATTGCTACTCAGAATTATTTCCTTTTATTCATTTCTTTGATTATCAGTAACCCGAGTTCTTCTAAATTCTAGCTTTGACTAAAATTCTATTTTGGTTAAACATTGAGACCGTGGAATTCTGAAATTTTATTTTGTACCCTAAATTGATATTTATTTTGTATTACTTTATTTTTTTTAGCAGTATTGACCTATTAGAAATATACATACTCCACGTGTTTCATTCATATGATCTTATTGACTGAGCATAAAAATTTAAGAAAAAAATAAAAAAATTGAAACGTGTAGTCTTAAACGTACTACATATTTGTATGACTATAAAACTTGTCACTACAAAGAAAATAAAAAATTTAAAAGTTAAATTATATTCAAATTGAAAAAGTGACCATTCATTTTTTAAGAGATTAAGAAGAAAATAGAGTCACATAAATTAAAATAAAATAAATATTATTTTTCAAAAAAATATTACTCCCTCCGTTCCAATTTATGTGAATCTGTTTGACTGAATACGGAGTTTAAGATAAAATGAAGAGTTTTGGAATTTGTGGTCCTAAACAAGTCAAAAAGGGGCCAGAGATTTGTGTGGTAATAAAATTTTTTCATTAAGGGTAGAATTGTAAGTTTAAGCTAAATTGTTACCAAATTGAAAAAGAGATCAATTTTGTTAGAACGGACCCAAAAAAAATAAATTCACATAAAATGGGATCAGAGGATAATTACATAACATATAACAGAATTATTTTGACAAAGCTATGTCGAATGACACCATTTAAATTTAAGGGGTCCCCCACTGGATGGTCCCAATAGTTTTGACTTTCGAGTCAGGAAGGATTGGATTTCATATGCACTGAAAATTCCCCTTGTCCCATTGCTTTCCGAAACATTTTACAGGGGGAGGGGAAAAAGATTTGTCAAACTTGCAACAAACTGTTTCTCTGTCCTTTCAACTTTCATCATGTTGTGGTCCTCGGTCAATAATTTTGTTTCCAATTTTAATAAATATTCGGTATCGCCTATAAGTTACAGGTTTAAGCCGTGAAAACAGCTACTAATATTTGCATTAAGTTAGGTTGTCTACATCACACCCCTTAAAGTGCTACCCTTCTCTCGACCCTAGGTGAATGCAGTATGCCTTATATACCGGGCTGCCTTTTAATTTTAACAAATATAGTGTAGTACCAATGGCAAGCTGTAGTCGATAAAGTTACTCAATATCTATGCTAGATGAAAGTAACATCATTATAAAAAGAGAAAATATAGTACCGGTCTATGTTCTTGATATACAAATTGAAATAGGTTTTCAAAGACGTGCAATCGTAGATAAAAAGTATGAGAAGTACTTTCGCCATATTTTCTTTTCAAAATCAATTAAAAATGGAAGTAAATGAAGCAAATAGTAACTCCTAGACCTAGTACATCATCTATATGTAAACCTCTAGAGTCAATCCACAGAGGGCAAAGCCTATTTCTACGAAATACTCCAAGCTAACGTAAACATGGTGTAGTAGTAATACCAGTTAAAGTGTTTGAAGTAATTCTCACAGCATAAGAAATGAGTCGACAACGAGCTGCCAAACAACTCTTGGGAGTCATCAGTCCCTGGTATCTTTGATCCGTTGAGTCTTTTTCACAAGGGATGAATTCAAATCTCACTATCCCTCTTCTCATTCCCTCCTACGTAATAGAGACATGACATTTTTGCAACCAAAAAGAGGATAACTCAATGCCCTACCCGGGATCGATTCTCCCCTCAATGCCTTCTGGGATTGAGCCTGTCGCACAAGGCTTGCCTGGTGCGGTTTACATCCCTGTGTGGTTTGCAGGCTATTACACAAGGGAGGGGAAGTTTACTCAGTACGCACAAAGTGCTCACTACAAAGTGCTCACCCGAAGAGCAGAGGTTGTAGCGGCTGCGAGATTACCCGCTTACCCAAAAAAAAAAAACTCTAACACCATAATTAGAGGGGTAATGGCAATACTTTAGAGACGTATCCTCTTTTAAGTTTTGAATGCTTCTAAACACAAATTAAACTTCTTCAAACAAATTCTTTATATTCCAATAAAAAATTAAAAAAAAAGAGTTATTTCATCTCCCCTAATCTAACCAAGAAAACCCAATCTGACTTAAAAACAAGTTGGTCACATCACCCTTGCAAAGTGACTCGAAAATCAACAATTTTTGTATTGAAGTTGACATTTCAAAAACCATCGGTTAGAAAGTACAATCTCCTTTGGTGAAATGACTCAAGAAACAAGCACAAGTGGTACCAACTGGCAACCAGCAAATATTGCCTTAACCAAATTAGGCTAATCACCTAATCAATAGAAGGTGGACCACACAAAAAACAGACATTTAGTTTCAACACTATCCAACATGATAGAAATCTCAACTAACTTCCTAACTATATCCAAGAAAATTAATTAGACAGCAACAATATTGAACCTGTTGACAAAGACAAAGCAGATAACAGGAATAACATGTCATACTGTAACAGATATAGAGTTGGGATCCAACCAAACATCCTTGTCAACATAGTCATACAAGCTTAATTTAAAACATTCGGAGCACCGACATTAACTTAGAAGGTTGATAGCTAATACCAAAAGTCTTACATAGATTAACTGTTTTAACTTAAACAAAAGACCAGTTTATGAACATGAAAGCTAGGCAGTGGTTGGAATCTTCATCATTGAGAACCTTCCATGCTACAGCTTGCTCATATGACACTGGCCTCCCCATGCTAGATACACATATTCCTGCTGGTAGATAGGCAAAGCCCTAAAAGCACAACGATAACAATCATAAGATTCAGGATTTGTAGAAATTTCTTGTAATTTACTAGCAAGAGCATTTTGTTGTGTGAACTATTAAAGACATAGACGATAACTGATTGAGTACTTGTAGCACAAAAAGATCGCTGTTAGGTACTAAATACTGCAGTATCAAAGTTCGGTATGTTTTTTGTCGAAGCTAGTTTGCTTTTTAAGTTTGCTAAGTTGAACGAATGCGATGCCATGTATTAGCAAAAATTTGATGGTAGTAATCAAACCTGCTGCATGATCTTGGAGAACTCTGATAGGAGGACCTTACGACCAGCTTCATCTAGAATCTTATCAAGCATTATATCCTGAAGAGCTAACAAGGTGGTTTCAAGCATGTCAAGACCTGCCTGGTTTGCAAATGTAAAAACTGCAGATGCCTGCATTAACAAGTACATTAACTAATTAGGTATCTTGTTTCTTCCTTAGGAAAGACCTAAGACAAATACTTAGTATTGAATGAGGAACGGCATCGGTCATAACAAGTAGAGAAGCAGCATTACTGACATTCATTTTGACAGAGCAACACATTATTGCATCACTGTGGTGCCACAGCTGTTTCAGAACAGCATCACCAGCTTGAGAATCAACCTGAAGCAGGTCTCCTCCTGTGTGCACTCTGAAACATAATTGGGAAATAGTTAGACGACGTACAACATTTAATGAGAGTGCATATCAAACTTGTCTTCGGACCTCAAGGAGCAAAGTATAAAAGTTGTCAAAAGTAATATGTTTCTTCTACTCAATTACAATGACAGGTTATTTGTTGATATTAGGTGTTACAAGTAATGACACAAAACATGTTAGTAAGAGAATGTCAAAAGTACAGCTAAGACCTGTAAAACTCATACCTATAGCTCCGGGAAATCCACCTTGCCAAAGTAACAGCTTCGGGTGAACCAGGGAAGGGTTTAGGCGTCAACTGAGAGCTCAGTCGAGAGGGTGCTATGGCCATTGCAACTCTCTGAACTGAGCCTACTATACTTCGCACATATTGGCGAGCCATAGCAGCTACATTATCCCGGTAGTGACTCTCAAAAATAAACTGGAATGCGATTGTCAAGACAGAACGATGATTGTAATTGCTTGCTTCAATTTCACCAGCTGGACGCGTCCCACCAGTTCCAGCTTCAAGAGTTGAAGCTAAGTCCAAAGTCCGAGTTGCTGCAGGGCCATCCTGCATCATAAAAGTAGAGAAATTTCAGTATAAGCTCGGAAGATAATCCTCGTACTCTCACTTAGACACTCAGCAGTTAAAAATGAATTTCGTATTGTTAGGAACACGTAGTACGCAGAAGTTTGACTGAAAAGCTAGACGTTCTGTAAGAATATTAAACTTTTCAATGGTCAATGGTTCATTGCGAGGTAGCAAAGCATAATAGGTGTTACTGAACTGATTTAGGCTCCAGCGGAATGACACGGAAACCAGATGGAAGCAATGGAGCATCATCACCAAAAGACTCATCAATAGGTGCAAAAACAAGCTGAGCACAGGCACCTGAAGCATTCTCATCAACTCCACTGCATAACTGCAATGGTAGAAAGACAATCAGTAAACCAAAACTGTCGGGAAACACATAATTTTCAATGTTTAGAGTATGGGTTCTTAACCTGTAACAAGTACATATCCCGTGATAAAGCAATGTCCTCAGGGGAGAAAGCAGGACCCTCTAGTCGTACTACTTCAAGAAACTAGATTATAGAGGACAAGTTAAAACAACATGATTAATTGGTCCGAGATCACAGACAGCATAGAAATAGAAATTGGCAAGACTGTTACCTCTTCATGCTCCACAGTCTGAGCTAGGGGTAAAATGACCTGGCTACTTGGGAAGCCACCCGGTCTGGCGCAAGGGACAGCGTATGGACTGGATTTAAGAGATGCAGCAGAATATGCATCAACCCCATAATCTGCCCACTCAGAACGATGCTCCCTAAGGAAACGAACAAGCAAAGCAGGGGGGACATTCTACACAACGGAAGTATCGGCTAGAGATTAGAACCTATTCAACAATTGATAAATTGATTCTAAATCTACCGATGTAAATCAAGGCCAAATAGCAATTCCAACATACCTGAAGAAGCATTGATGCCCTGGCACACAGGACTCCTCCAAAGGTAGGGAGTATTGACAAAGTGTTGTACTGTGAACCGAGAAATTTGGTCGAAGATGAGTTTATAGCAATGGTTACGTCCTCTACACCATCACTATCCATAACAGTCCAACCATCATCAACAAATCCATTAACAGCATCATTAAATCCCCTGTAGTAAATATCAAGGATGAAATTCTGAAAAGGCTAATCGAACCAGGTAAAAAGCATAGAATTTCCAAAAGCTTCATTACAACCGTGTCAGGGCGCAGTATATTATTTCTGCATCTCTAACTTAACAATTGGCTTGTCTTCTCACCTGCATAATCTTTGACTTAGTGCCCTCAAAACAGCAGGTTGACGACCCCCAGTGTATTGGATTTCTCCACTGGTTTCTTGTGCAATTTGTCGTATGTGTCGCAGGGCCTGCACAGATAACTCCGACTTGTTAACAAATCACATTGTCATGCTGGAGATTAGACAATTCAACAGATTCTAAATTTCTTACAGCCACAGTCGTCTTCTGTGCAAGGATCTTGGAAGACTCATAAAGTGGCCTCAGAACTTCAGGGACACTCCAAGCCTGAGCATAGATAGGGTACGATCAACTACAGTAACTTAAAAAAATCAAAATTCTAATTGACCAATGTTTTTCAGGCTTACATCTAGATCAATATGATCAACAATGTGAATCATTGAGCCCCCACCCTCACAAGGCCTAATGAGGTAGCCACTTGGTAGCATTTCAGCCCTGACAAAACTTGTGGCAGGAGGCCCTGTTGGGCCACCAGTAGCTGTCGTCAGAGATCGTTCACATATCTGCATTTTAAACGCCGGAAAAAAAAATATTGTAAATGTTGTAGCTATAGCCGGCTCTTTCAAAGATAGGCAAGTAGAGTTTAGAAAGGTTAGCCTCAAGGTTTTGGATTATGCCCAACACATACCACAAGACTGCCATCCTCCAAACTTGTAGTGTATCTCAATGTCCAAAAGTCACGAGCGGATGCCAATGTAGTTGGAGCATAAGTCTAACAAAGAAACAAATGGCAAACACCAACTTGTTGAGCACAGAGCTAAATAAATTGAGATAACATGGTATCGACATAACTAACATCTGACATAGGGAAACACAACAAACCTGCAAGTAAATAAGCTCTATCGTCCCTCCATTGCCTGTAGGGATTACGCTCAGTATATTAAGGCAACGGCAGTCGCGATACCAAGAAGGACGATCTTTGAGAATCTCAGCAACCTAGAAAAATTTTCTACAGCTTACAAACCAAGGCTAGAATAAGATAAAACCCATAATCATAAAGATAACTGAAGTACCTTCGTGGGCTCTAGACTCACGAGGCCGCAGGCACGTGCTGCTACCCCACTGCAGTTGCGGGAAACAGCAACAATACCAATAGAATCCGGACCAGGCTAAGTTGGAAAGTCGAATGAGGGGGCAAAAGTTAACAATTGAACATGTAATGAACAAGTCAGAAACTAGAGACGCACAACAACAAAAAGAATTACCTTCATCCCAATCATCTGCACCCAGTCGACAGCAGTTCCAGTAGCCTTTCCAAGGAACTCTGCCAGGGTCTCCTCAGCTATTGCAAGAAGACTGAAAATACATGCAAAAATGTTTACTATTAGTTTTCTCAACAGGAAAATATCGGTGTAGATGTTTAAAAAAGAACAAATTAGATTACCCAGCTGGGTTATTCGCATCCCTTTCTGGATGCTGAGGTGTTGGGTTTTTTCTTTGCTGCTGACCATTCACGACCACAGATTCACAGCTTGTATCTGTGGTCGTGCTGCTAACCTGCTACGATAATCATCTTCAGTTTCATTGTACCAAAGAAGCAGATACTAGAGGATTAAGTTACAGGAATTTCTTCATGTAATGATAAAATAAGACAGAAAAGGTTAAATGCAGCTCGTGCAAAGCTTCAGCAAAAATAATTTAAACATAGAAAAACTGAGATATGGGTTGAAAACCTACATGATTTATTTGAGTTCTATTAATCAAAGAAGACCAATTTGCTCATTTAGAGAAAAAGAACTGGAATCTCCAAGGATTACCAAGCTTGTAAAGCAAGTACACAACTCACAGTATTGATTTGTTGTTTCATGTAGCCATTCTCATACACAAGCTGTGAGACTTGCTTCTGCAACCGGTCATTTTCTTCCATCAACAGCTTGTTCATAGCACTCAGCTTCCTGTTAACAGTCGTGAGACGAGATGCTTCCTTCCTCTGTTTTTCACGGCATCTACAAAGGTTATAAAACAGTGATTCTCCCGAAGACTAGGTTAAATTCCTTCCTATGTTTTAACTGCTGAGAGTTGACATATTCACATGCTCTAAATAAAAAACCTTCAGACAGTATTCTGAAAATGGAAGTACTCAAAATAATTTCCAATTCTGCCAACGAGTGACTGCAAAGTAATTCTGACATGAGTTTAAATTTGAAGAGAAGACGATTGTTGATACAAATCCACCAAATTGAAGCAAAAATATCCGATCAAAGCAGATACAATGGGTCTGATGTTTCACATTCAGGAGAGCCGGGAGAATAAAATCTTAAAATGGATATAGCATTTCACTTCAATATCCAGTCAAGCTGATCGAAGAGACTCAGAAAACAGATTCTTTAATTATAGAAAAAATGCAAGCAGAATACTTAACAAGTAATAATAAGTGGAGTATGTCTACTCCAATAACAGGAAACAAAGAAGAAATAAATGGGCAAAAAACAGGCATTTCAGCATCTTAAAACTGGACCAATCTTTGAATCTAACAACGATTTAAAAAGTCTATACAGTGAAAATGCTCATTGACTGAAACCATATTTTGCTGAGTAAAAAGATACCATCAGAGTTAAAAAATAAATATGAACAAGACAAAAGAAAAGAACAAAAATCAATATTGTGTAGTTCTTGTTTTATAAAAAGAAAATAGAAGTATCTATAGGGGAGCTCATAGACAAGGAACACCATTTTCAGGAAAAGTCAGAAAATTCCTAAAATATCACATTCTCCATTTTCTTGTCATTCCATTAATAAACAACTAAAAGATCGTATGACCACAACCAACCCAAATGCACAAAATCTCTGAGCATTTAGCTTGCCAAAAATGAGAACTAAATGTAGAAAGTTACACTTTTTCTGGAGAAATTCTGCATCCACAATTAATAGAAGTCAACAAATGACTAGAATTTACCTCCTAAAAAAGGGTTTACATCTAGTATACTATTTACAGATCCTTGTTAAAATAAAAGGATGAAATGAAGGACATTAAAAGCTGATTCTTTCACATTTTTTCCATATATTTAAAGAACAAAGGTCTGAAAATACAATTTTTTTCTTCAAAAAAAGATAGAGAAAAACCATCTAAGTCCTAAAAAGAGAAGAAAATGAAAAGAATGAGTATTTCCAAACATAAAAATCCTTTACAAATTTTAAAATGCAATCTGAAAGTGAATGTTTTATCAAATCCATTTAGTATGATAAAAGTATAGTTTTTTCTCTTAAAAGAACACACAAAACACATTGGTTCATAGAAGAAAATGAAAAGAATTGAGGGAAGGTCTGTGTATATGCTAGATAAGAATACCTTCGGTTCTGAAACCAGACTTTGATCTGTTTAGGTTCAATATTAGAGAGAATGGGACACTCCCTAATGAGCTGTTGCCTCCTCAAAGAAGTAGGCTTTGGACATTCTGCATACACTCTCTCCAAAGCTTCCACTTGTTCTGGTGTGTACCTCACATACTTGCTGTTATCCATTATCTGATTCTTGTTATGCAAGCACAAGGCCATTCACAATATCACTGCTTTCTTTCTCTTTCAACAACAACACAAACTCAGATGTTTTTGTTCTTGCATGAACAGGCAGGCTCTCTCTCCTCTAAGAGAGCCTCCTCTTTCACTCATCAACACTCCTCTTTTTTCACTCTCCCTATCTCCAACTCTTGCTCTTATTCTTGAGATTTGTTTTTACAAGAAAACCCCAGTGAAGAGAGGTCTTTATCTTAACACAGCAATGTTTATAGAGAGAGAGAGATTAAAGTATTTTGTCTACACACAGGACAAGAGAAAAAGAAAAACACACAAGAAACCAAAAGTTAAATAATACTCTGTCTAGAGAGACTGTATTATACATGATACTGTAATACTACTGTACATGATACAACTGTGTATCAATAGGATATAATTCCAAGATTCAATTTTTTCTTTAAATCAAAAATACTACTACTATCCTATTGGGTTGGTGTATAGGTACACAGACTAAAAAAGTACACACAAAAGAACTGAAACAGTGAAAAGATTGAAGAGAGAATAAATGGAAAACAGTAGGCTGTTTTTTTCAGAAACAGAACAACAGGTGCAGTTTTTGGCAACAAATGTGGGTAGCTTTTTGAGACCCCCTATACACTTTCTCTCACCCAACCAACCCCTTTTGCTACTTTTTCTCTGTGTGCTAAGGAGAGGAGAAAAAGAAAAGAAAATAGGGGGAAAAAGTACAGCTGATCACAGTGTCAAAGTTTCTCTCTCCTCTGTCCAAAGGTATAATGATGCATGGGGTGGGTTTTATTTTGCCTTTTTCTTTTTTATATATGAACAAGCTAGGGAACGGGGTAGGGAGTAGGGGGTGGTATGGGATGTGGGATTTGGAAGGTGCATCCATCCATGGATGGTTGAGTACTTTATGTGTGCATGTAGAGACAAAGCACATGCTGCATGGAAGGCGTGAGAAGAGAGAGGAAAAAATATGATTAACCTTTTTGGTTAGGCAAATTTCAAAGGGTCCTTTTGGGTTGTAGATTTGTTCACCTTTTTTTTAAAATTTTAAATTTCATGTTTTTGTTTGATTTACTTCATTGATTATTCTATAGTTGTCATTTTTCTTCCTGAATAATTTTGCATGTGTCGGTTTCCTTACATTATCGCTTTGAAACTCAAATAAAGGAGGAAAATTACGACAAGTTGGCAATTAGCGTAAAACTTGTTAAATTAAAAGTGTTGGCATGATTTTTCATTTAGATACCTGAACTTAGAGGTGTTCCTAATGAGCAGGTACATTACATGAACTTTGTTCCAATTAGACACTTCTTAGTGTTGGCACATAGAGTGAGTTTCACCCAATATAGGCACGTGAAGAGCCCAAAAAGCAAATTTCTTTTTTATTTTCTTCTTTCTTCTTCTTTATGTCCACTACCATTTCCACCATTGCCTCTTTCGCTTTCACCATTGTTGTGCCTCCACCATTGATTTAGCTCAATAGTTTCTCCTTTATCCGAGCATAATAGAAATTCTCTAAATACTAGCATCAAATGGTTAAATCTCTGTTTTGATTCCAACAAAATCTCTGTTTTGATTCAATTTATCGAACACCACACTATCATCATCGGGCTTATAGTCGGGATCTCTCTATTTCCGTTGAAATAAACTTAATGAAGCATCACTATCTTCCATAACTTTCAAGGCTTGCATTATATAAGTCATATTTAGTAGAAATTGGAGCTTAATCAATTGGGTCTACTTCCGAAAATTGTAGTACCTACTCAGAAAATATCTTTTGCATTGAAATTAATTAGCTGAAAACTGTTCTGATTCGCAATGTAAAATCAATGAAAATTCGTTAAATATGGGCTAAGTTCGTGAAATGGGTTTAAAATGGGTTACTTGATTTGATGAAAGTTTGTGAAACTAATGTTTGGTTGCCTTCAGGTCGTCGTGGGGAATCTTTAGCTGAAGTTATAGCAAATTTGAAGGAGTTTCTCTTAAAAGTTTGAATTAAAATCTTGGTTGGAACGAGAACACACATGAAGATAGTGAAGAACACCAAGAACACTGATTTCCAAAACACCAATGTCTCATTTTTTTTAAGGGTGAGCACGTTGTGTGCAAAATTCTTATCTTTGTATGTGAGAAAAACATAAATAAAAGTCAGTGGCTCATCACAGTAGCCTTGCTTGGTATATTTCATGTAAATAGTTAAAGATTCACTAAGCTGGTAATGAATACAAAGCTGATAATTTCGGACAAAAATGCCTCTCGGGAGGTTCTGCGGCCGCACAATTCCATGTGTGGTCTGTGGGTTTCTTTATCTTGTCAGGAGGTGGAGGTCTGCGGCCGCACAATTCTTAATTGCGGCTGCGAGGCAACATTTTTGCGGTCCGCGGATTTAGCACTACGGACGCAACTCAATCTTCTGCGGTCCGCACCTTTACTTCTGCGACTGCAAGGCACTTCTTCTGCGGCCGCACAATTCTTGTGCGGTCCGTAATTATGAGGGACTTTGGAACTTGGGATTTGCACTCTCTGAAGTTGATCTCAAGATCATCTTTTGCGGCCGAACAATTCTTGTGCGGTCCGCAGTTTGCTAGAAAGTATGCTAGGCTTTCCTTCATCATCTGCGGCCGCAGATGAAATTTTGCGGTCCACACTTTTTGAGCTTCTGTGCGTTTTATTGCCTCGTGTTTAGATTACTCCTTTTTTAGTCGGATTTCATTTCGGGAGTCCAACTTCCAACATTCCTGCAATTTTGCACATTTCATTAGTTTCGAGAACACAATCCAATGCTTTTAGACTAAAATAAAAGCTAAAAGGCGCTAATAAGTTGTCAAAATCCCTACTTATCACTACTTCGTAATCTCAAATCATAAAATGAATCAAAACTTTCCTTATTTCAGCGCAAGAGTCTTTATATTTAGTTTTGAAAAATATTTTTTTCCCAAAATAGCATCCCGCGTTTTAGCCAACCTTATCACACCGCGTGGCTTCTAGTAGTTCCCCTACTAGCCACACGTTTCAAGCCCACCTTATCTCACCGTATGCGTTTCAATACCCAGACCTTATACCACCGCATTCGTATCAATAATAACAACAACACGACAGAAACCTCGTGCCATCACAATAACAATTCTCTCAACAAAAACACGTGTGACAAAACACAACAACTCAAATAAATGACTTTCACAATATGTGCTTACATGTCACAATATTTCCCCAAAACAGTTTCAATGTCACAACCACGTATAGCGCTCGGCTCAACAACACTGAATACAATAGCGACAACGACAATAACACGAGAATACGGCAAGTAAATCAACTCAAGAACTTCATAACACAAAGAGACGGAAGAACGAGCTCACAAAGAAGGACACAACATGGAATAATAGTCTCAACAAGAATAGGTCAACAAGGAAGAGATAATGTGTAGCAATGATTACGCAAAAGTACAATTTTATGATAAGAGAGATAACACGAATCAATAATTTTAAACAAGGATATGTCAACAATGATAAGGGATAACAAATTTCATTTCAGGTTAAGCAATCACAAAAGTGATACAACAAATTCAATTAAGGATAAGTAATTACGAAAAAGATAATAATAACTTCAAGTAAGGATAGACAAATTACGAAAAATATAATAATAACTTCAATTAAGGATAAGTAATTAGGGAAGGATAGCATAGCCATAGAAGAGGCAACAACTTCAGTTAAGGCACACAAGAGTTTAATCGGCAATGGGGTGGAACATGAAGCAATTAATTTCAATTAAGACACGTAAAGGTGAAACTAGTAAATGGAGGATTTAATGACAAAACAACTTCATATCTAATGAACACAAGAACCTAAGAGCCCTAAACGGTCAAATTTCCACAAATAAGCCCGAGCACGTACTCGTCACCTCGCGTACATGGACACAATTAGCACAAATGACTTAAATCTTCAGGGGTAGTTCCCCCACACAAAGTTAGGCAAGATACTTACCTCAAATAAGCTAGAGCGATACTCTAAAATGACCTTCTCGAGTGAAATAACTTCCGGACGACTCAAATATAGCCAAAATAACTTCAAATCATAAATAAAACTCATAGGAAATAATTTCGGATAATAAAGCTTTAATATTTAACAAAAACTAAAAAGTCAACCCCCCGGGCCCGCACCTCGGAACCCGATGAACATTAACAAAATCCGAATACCCATTCCGACACGAGTTCAACCATACCAAAATTATCATTTCCGACATCAATTCATGTCACGACCCTAAAACCAGGCCCGGTCGTGATGGCGCCTCTCGTGAAGACAAGGCCAGCCGACACAACTCTCAATTCACATTAAAGAATTATAATAACACAATTTAAGTAATTAACATGCTAATAATCCCAAAATATAAGTGAACTAGTACAATTTGCGAAAAAACAACCAACACGGCCCGACATCGGGGTGTCACCAGTCATGAGCATCTAACATAAGTCTGGAAACGTAGAAAAGGGACTACACAGTCTATTACAAAAATCCAGTACGAGGGAAAGAAATAATGATAAGAGGGAGAAACACTAGGTTGCGAATGCCGAGCAGCTACCTAGTGGACTCCGGAGATCTGCTGGAAGCTATCAACCCTCACTAGCAGGACCTGAAGCGCCTGAATCTGCACACAGGGTGCAGGGAGTAAAGTAAGTACTCCAACTCAGTGAGTAACAACAATAAATGAAAATTGAGCGATAAGAAATCACGAAGAATCACAACAACATGCTATAAAGAGGCAGAATAAAACCAATAAAGTGCAACAAAATAGTGAAAACTCATAAAAACACCTTAGTTCAGAATAAGCTTCTTTAAAATACCTTTCTAACAGTTAAACAAATAAAAGAAAGGCAGCAAGAAGAGATATCCGCTTCTACGGCCTCTCTATTGCATTTGCGACTCCTCACCTGCTTAAAATCTATCGCTGGTGCGGCCTCAACTAAACTCAGGGACAATCCGCTTCTGCGGCACAAACAGTGCACCTGCGCTTCCAATTCCGTGGACCAAGAGTGCATCTGCGCATTCGTAGATGAGGAGCCTGACCGCACCTACTACTTTCCCCATGGCCAGCCTCCACTGCTTCTGCGATTCCCCAGTCGCACCTGCGGCTCCGCAACTACGGCCAAGCCCATCGCAGGTGCGATGACACCAAAACTCAGTTGTTCAATAGCAATTCCTCCTAAGTTCAAAATGGACCCGAATCACGCCCGAGGCTCCCGGGACCTTGTCCGAACATACCATCAAGTCCCAAAACACATAACGGACCTAATCGAGGCCTAAACCCACATCAAACAACATCAAATCTATGAATCTTACCCTAATCCAAACCTATTGAATCCATGAACATTCAACTTCTAAAACTAACGCCGATTCATATCAAACAAACTTCGAATGAGTTCAAATTTTGCACACTAGTCCCAAATGAGACAACGTACCTATACCAACTCTCGGAACCAAAATCCAGACACGATATCAATAAAGTCAACTCTTGGTCAAACCTATCAACCTTCCAAACCTTCAACTTTCGCCAATTCAAGCCAAAACGACCTACAGACCTCCAAATCAATATCCAGACATACTTCTAAGTCCAAAATCACCATACGGAGCTATCAGAATCACCAAAGCTCCAATCCGGAGTTGTCTACAAAAAAGTCAAACTCCGATCAACTCTTTCAACTTAAGCTTCCAACCTTGGGAGTAAGTGTCCCAATTTACTCCGAAACTCATCCGAAATCAAACCAACCACCCCCGCAAGTCACATAACCACAATCGAACATAGAGGAGGCAATAAATAGGGAAATGGGCTAAAATACTCAAAACGACCGGTCGGGTCGTTACACATTGTTTCCAAGTACGTCTTGTTCAATTAAAGTAACTACAAAACGTCAAAACCTACTGATAAATATTCTGATATACTAATCATGTATACTTCCTACAATGTACTGTGGTATACTATCTTTTGCATATAACAATATAGAGCGCATAACTTTTATGAATATATTGTCTATTTTATATGACATATGAGTAATTTTTTATATTTGAAAAGAATTATATATACGGAGGGGAATTACTCAATTGACCTAAATAATAGAACTGGTAAATTAATATTGCATTTATAAACCTTTTTGTTTAATCAACCATCGAAAATAATTACTCCATGTTCAATTGTTAAGTTATTTGACATTTTAATCCAGCAACATATAACAAGGATTCCCGTCCTATCACTTATTCCTTTGTTTAATTCAGCTTATAATTTCGTTAAAAGGTGGAGACTCAATCTGACTTGATTGGATATAAAGCAAGTAAAAATTAGAGAAGGAAGAAAGGTGACTACTTTCCCTTTGGCAATCATATTTCAATTAAAATAAGTTGGAACATGAATAATGACCATGAATATATATAATAAATAAACAAAAGCAGCCTTTTCTGAGAGAAGAACTAGCAGAAACCTCATACTATAAAATAATGCAAGATTTGATACTACTTATTTGGAATACACTTAACCTAGAAAAAGCTATATAGAGGATTCCAAAAACAAACAAAAAAATCATAATTGTTGTTTTGGCATGCTTCTCTCAACATGATCTCATTATAGCGTTACGTGCACTAATTTTGCAGTTTAGCCCCAAATAGAGAAAAAAAATGTCATTTTTATCTTCCCTACTATAAACAATAACAGCTGATAAGTATACATTTTTAAAGAACTATGTGTTACGGAACTTAGCTCAAAGTAATAACATAAAACAAGAAGATAGACAACAATATAGTGAGAAAGAGAGGAGAGAATCTTATTTCTTCATGTATTCAAGTGTGTACAATGTGATGCCAAAACCCTCTATTTATAGGATTACATAGAGGCATACAAAAGAATGCCATAAACATGACATTAAAAATTTGAGATCATGGAGGAAGATCATGGGGAGGTTATGGAGGTGTGGGAGTTACAACTATAATGGTGAGAAGTAGTGGGAGTTATCTACATAATGGAGAAGAGTAGTGGGAGTAACTTCTTTAGGAGTTATAGACATCCACTACAAAATAATATTTCATAACACTCCCCCTTGGATGTCTATAGATAATGTGCCTCGTTAAAACCTTACTAAGAAAAAACCATGTGGGTCATATCTTGTAATACGCATTATTTGCTGCCTCATTAAAAACTTTGCCAGAAAAACCCAATGGGATAAAATCTTAGCTAAGGAAAAAAGAGTACAGCGCGTATTTGCCTCCCCCTGATGAAAACATCACTTTATTCTTCGGAGACGACGAATTCCAAGCTTGTATAACAACTTCTCTAATATTGAGATCGGCAATGCCTTCGTGAATTATTCCGCCAAATTATCACTTGAAGGAATTTATTGAACATCTATTTCATCATTCTGTTGAAGATCGTGTCTGACAAAGGACTTTGATGAAATATATGATTTATTCGGTCTCCTTCAATATTCTTCTTTCAATTGAGATAAGCAAACATCAGCTTCTTCATTATTATTAGAATCTTCTCTTCAAAGAAAAGTCACACATCTTGTGAAATGATAATATGACAATTCCTCACATACAAATAGATTGTTTGAAGAACGAACTTCAATAAATGCCTGCATTTGCATAAACAACAAGACCTATTTCTCGGGCTCTTCTCTGTGAAGAATGCCTCCTCGTTCTTCGTCCATTCCCGTTCGATGGAGAAAGAACTTCTTTCGGGTGTTCGGTCCGGCTTGCTTAGGCCGAGTAACTTGACAATATTTGTTAGAATAAACAAATCTATATCAAGGATTCTTTTTGCAATATAATACTAATCATATTTCAATATCTTCATATAGCCTTTATACTTTCAGTTGTTGGGACTATTCGTCCAACTTCATATTTTTCAGATGAAGTCAATTTTCATTGCATATTTTTCATTTGGCCAATCATATATCTGCCCAAATTCCATGTCAGATTTGAGCTCAAGATCCTCGTCAATATTAATAATATTGAGCGCTACATTATATTAACAACATCGTCAACGATCATTTTACATCGGTTCCATCATCGCATAATAAAGACATAACTTATCGAGATCTCATTATTTTCAGGTACCTGAGCCTCTCCCATGAGGTCTTATAAAATGTTATGTCATGGTGCTTTTATAAAGCACTTGCCTCCTCATTATTACCATCTTGAACATTTGCTCCTCTCCTTCTTCAAGGAGTTTTATCTTTGGAACCGATATGTCTATTACGCTTCAAGAGTTCCATAGACTATGTCCATCATGGACTTTATTCTATTTGGAGCATTAGTAGCTGAAATATGACATTTAGTTTGGGTCAGCAAATGCGCATGGAAATATTTTGAAAATGAATTATCACTTGAACTTCAAGTTCATATTTTCTTGTACGAGGATCTAATATACTCATAATAATTCATTCCATGTATTACTTTTTTTCATCTGCTCATTTTCTCCCCCCTAATGTTGGGATCACCAACACATATCCCCTACCTTCATTGAGACCAATCTTTGTGCATTGTGGTGGCACAATTAAATTATATAGTACATCCATATTTCTAGATGAAAATATTTGGTTCCTGACCCTGAACCAATTGTGATGGGGAGAATTTATCATAACTTGTTGGCTAGATGCGTACAAGTGCTGTTGTATATTAAATAATATACTTAATACAAAATTTCTATTTGGAGTTTTGTTCTCATAACCAATAGTTTAGCTATAATTGGAGGCATACAATTTCTGCTAAACCAACTTGGATTTAAACCAGCATTATCAAGATAAATTATCATAATATATATTCTGGAACTGTGCTCTAATAATTTGAGCAAACAACCTTGCAAAAACCAAAGTGCAAGTTGATAATAAACGCACATGTGACCATACAATAGATGCATCTATTGAAATCATATAATAGTAAACGATCCACATGGCAGGTGATTGGGCCCATACATATATATCACCTTTTATTCGTTCCAGATATCAAGGGATTCAATCCCAACCTTAACTGGTATATCATGAGAAAAAAAACATCACAAGAGAATTCTTAAAGAATCTTCTATTTCTTTAATATATGCCAATGTGAATTCTCAATCAATTTTCACATCATAATTGAATCAGGATGATCAACCGGTCATGCCAACTAATATTTGTTTCAATAAACCTCTAGTTTACTTATGGCATGTGATTCCATCACGATGCTTATACATCTATAGTACAAATACAAGAAAAATCGGGTAACCTTTCATATTTACCCGGTATGAATATAGTAATATGAAGATATTCAATCTTCCTTTCATTTATAGTCTCAATATGCCAACCACTTTGGCTAATACATTTGAAACTCAAAAAGTTTCTTTTGAGACTTACTGCAATATCAATGTCATGAACAGTTTTATTCATCCGGGTAGTAACAAATTAGCTCTTCCGGAGCTCTTCATATTTTGTACTACAAGATCTTTTATGCCACCATCCAAGTGGTGAATTTTTTTTCCACAAAAAATTATCTTATCATTGTCACAATCAAAAACCTTATAGACAAGACTTATTTCTTGCTTTACTTTTGCCTTTAATAACTTTTTATAAAGCATGTCAAAATATTTTCGGCGTACCACATGTACGCGACCAATGACATATTCATGTAATCACAAAGTAATATTCTTTATCTCTCTTTCTCTCAAACCTCCCTTAGAGGTGAGTTGTGTTGTGTATCCATCATGCATTGCATGCCTTTATTCATTACTTTTATCACATATTGTTACATTCACCTTCAGGAATGAATCTGCATCCTCAATGCACAAGTCACATTCTCTTCAAAGAATGGAGTATAATTGTCGCGACGTGCTTTATAAATTTTTCATACCAATTTGATGGTAAATATTTCCTTTACCTATTGAAGGATTACTTCGAGAACCTTTATTGTTCTCATTTTTTACAATTACCGTAATGATGACTGTTATTATTTGATCTTTGGCATGCCCACGTTCATTGGTCAACCACTTGTCTTTATTTAGACTTATTATGCACCGTTTTCACATTCACTTCAAGAATGGAGCAAATCAAGTGAGACAAACTTTATGCTTCTTCATGAAAAATACATTATTTTTCTTTAGTCATCATTATATCATCAATATGGTGCATTGGGACTCAAACCCAATGCCTTATCTATATAAGGCATGTTAGGACATAATGCATTGGGACTCGAACCCAACTACTTATTATCATGGTGCACTAGGACTTAAACACAGTGTCTTACCCTCAAGGTACGATGAGACTTGAACCCACCGTCTTACCCTCAATCAATAGCATAATAGACCAAAATACAATCGAGGCTCATCCTCGGTACTCTAAATCACTTACCCACAGGGCCACATATAATGGTTATGCATAAAACCATTCTGTTATAACAATTTTATAAACATTAGTACTTCATCAATTTATGAACTCATCGCATGTAATTTTGACTTCTTTAAGATATAAATGAGATCAACTATTTCTTACAAGACTCTGAAAAATTTAGTTCACAGTATATTATATTAAAAAAATGACAAGAATATGTAAGTTATACAATTCATGAGTACTTCAAAAGTGTGAGAAAAATTTCATCGGTACTAATAACTCAAACTTTGTTACTATTATCAATATCACTAACAACAAAAAATAAGCACACAAATATAACCTCAGAATAATCACTTTTTATATTATCCAGTTAGCTCAAAGTTATCAGGCCAGGCCACTTACAAGTAAAAGTGCACACAATTATAGGGGCCATTGAGTGGTGGGTCAAATATTTATTAAAATTATAATTACCGATTTCCTTTTCTTTGTAATCAAAATACTAGATGCAGTGGAGGAACTATTACTAGCATAACATAAGCCATAACCCCAAGAATTCATGTAACCGACACAAACTCATACTGAAAAAAATTCAATTACCTATTCGATTTTCTAAACTTTAATAATTTAGACAAGGTCAAGAATGAAAATTATTGGGAAGTTAAATTGTCAACTCAAAAGACTTAAAAACACAACATAAGTAATGGAGCAGTAAACCTGGAGCATAGCAGACCCTCTTTCAAGTCCAACCTCACACTTACCTGCTTTTGTACTTACTAGTTATAGTAGTTATTCTTTTCTGATTCTCGTAATGAGACTAATCAGAATATGGGCGGAAGAAGAACCAAACTCAAATCTGGTTAGAGACTCGTGCTGATAACGTGTTACGAACTTAGCTCAA
>NW_017671676.1:96232-132866 GCF_001879085.1 Nicotiana attenuata
TGGAGCAAATCAAGTGGGTACAACTTCATGCATTTTCATGAAAAATATATTATTTTTCTTTAGTCATCATTATATCATCAATATGGTGCACTGGGACTCAAACCCAATGTCTTACCTGTGTAAAGGTATGATAGGCCATAATGCGTTGGGACTCAAACCCAATTCTTATTATCATGTTGCATCAGGACTCAAACCCGATGTCTTACTTTCGTGGTGCGTTGGGACTTGTACCCACGTCTTATCCTTAATTAATGGCATAATATGCCAAAGTAGACTCACCCTTGAGACTTTCATGGTATACTACTTTTAATAGTAATAAAAGTAAACTCATATATGTGTTACACAATAAGTATCTATTTACTGGTAACAAAGGAATCAAAGTTCTTCAAATCACTTTGCAAAAGCTGGCGTAGCTCCTTAATTTATGTACATCTTTGGTCTCTGGTTTAGTATGTAACATTTAGCTGCATCATTATATGCTTCTGATTCTCATATAACATCTAACATGAACATTAGGTGAAAGAGATTAGACTAAACTAACAATAAATATTAGAAAGAAAAATATGGAGTAGAAATTAATTTATATCTAAGTATTTTCAACTTTACAAAGTAATACTTAGTATTGGAAACTTTTCCGACAAATAAAGAACCTTTGAGAAAAACTAACAAGAAAATGAATTAATTAAAAAAAAGTATCTTAGCATTATATGCCTTTTCACGATGTACTAGTCTCCTCAACCTTGATATTCCTTTTATTATATTTCATACCATTATTTGAAATTGCTAAATGAAAAAGAAAAACTCATCTCTTCCAGAGGAATATCAGGCACAGTAGACATATGCTTTTTCTGATGTAAGACAATTTTGTAGATGTAGTAACTCAATTGGATAGAGACTCGTGCTGATAACGTGTTAGGAAACTTAGCTCAAAGTAATAACATAAAACAAGAAGATAGACAACAATGTAGAGAGAAAGAGAGGAGAGAATCTTATTTCTTCATGTATTCAAGTGTGTACAATGTGATGCCAAAACCCTCTATTTATAGGATTACATAGAGGCATACAAAAGAATGCCATAAACATGACATTAAAAATTTGAGATCATGGAGGAAGATCATGGGGAGGTTATGGAGGTGTGGGAGTTACAAATATAATGGTGAGAAGTAGTGGGAGTTATCTACATAATGGAGAAGAGTAGTGGGAGTAACTTCTTTAGGAGTTATAGACATCCACTACAAAATAATATTTCATAACACTATGTTCTTTTTTTCTTTTTTTCTTTTTTCCTTTTATAGTTGAGACTGTAATGTTTTACTTAGCTTGGCTAAAAATAAAAATAAAAATTATTGGACTCGAGCACTGGACGTGCATGAGATTTTCTTCAAAATATAACTACCTATAAATTTATAATGTTGACTGTAAATCTGTAACAATTACAAGCATCTTGAATTGAAAAATTACCTAAACACACAACATAGTAATAATGAGAAGACCATTTCCTACAATAGAAAGGAAAATAATTCCTAAAAACAAAGAAAATTTCGGGAGGAGAAAAAGACTAAAGGAAGAAAACTCCACGCTCCTCCCATTCTATTTTACTTTGCTCTTTCACTATCTTTTCTATGTAAAATATTTACTTCAAAGAGTAAATTGAAAAAAATAATATTAAAAAAAATTGACGCTAAGTCATTATGCACTGCTCCATCAAAACTTTGATTGGCCCAACATGGTAAGCTAATGCGGCTAAGTAAAACCCAATTATATTTTATCTTAAAGATGAATCACTTATTTAAATTCGTCAAAAATTTAAAAACCTGTAACACGATGATGTTATAAATAATTTTTTTTGGTGTCACTCTTAGCTTTTTATTTCTTTTTCATCCATCTATTTGTAAAGCATTAGAACCTTGTTTCTTATAACACAAACCGATAGTAGGAAAAGTTTAGCGAATAGATCTCCCTAAAATTCATTTCTACGAAGACTTCTTGGAGATTGGCCTTTCTTTCTCTCCACCTGATTTTAGCACTAAATCGCACTAATTTATTATGGTTTAATGGTATATTAATATGAAAACATATACTAATCAATAATCATTAAGTGAAAGAAGTGTACATAAAAAACATATACTACCATATATTCATTATGGAGATTGAATTCAGCTTAGAACCAAAGTAATACCCGCCAATAGTACATATTATAAAATGCAAAAAAAAAAAGTGCAAAGAGACAAGAATATGGAGAAGTCAATAGTTCTCAATTGAATAGTATATTATTAGGACAAGATATGAAGGCCATCAGCTTTAAAAAGAGGTAATTAGGATCGAACGTAAAAAATGTGGGGCTTTTAGATTAATTACCAGTTGATTAATTAACGGAATGGGTGAGATGGTCGAGTAAAAGATTAGTGGGGGTGGCTCAAGATTAGGTTACTTTAGTTAATTTAATCAAAAAGAGCGGGAAAGGGAATATTTTAGAGGCACGCGATTGTTAGAGTATTATGTAATATGTGGTAAGGAAAAATGTATTTGCACTAAATATTTTAAACAAAATCAATAGATCGAATTTATTTGTCTTTTATATTCATGTTTATTTTACTATAATTTGGTAATACAAAGGGTTCAAAATGCCCCTAAACCATTAGAAAAGGTTTAAAAATACCCTTCATCCACCTATTGGGCTAAAAATACCCTCCATCCACTTTTTTTGTTCACTTATGCCCTTTGACCCTTAGGTCAATGCTAAATTAAAAATAATTATTATTCTTTTTGTAAAACGTAAAAAAAAAAAATGCTTTAAAAAAACTGAATTGTTTTTTTGTAAAAACTGGAAAAAAAAGACTTTACTAAATTAGTGGACTACTGGTGCATTAGTTAAAAAAACGAAAATATTTTGTAAAATATTTTTTTTAAGTTTTACAAAAAGAATAATAATTATTTTTAATTCAGCATTGACCTAACGGTCAATGGGCATAAGTGAACCAAAAAGATGGATGGAGGGGTATTTTTAGCCCAATAGGAGGATGAAGGGTATTTTTAAACCTTTTCCAATAGTTTAGAGGCATTTTGAACCTTTTTCCGTACATATATTATCACTTTAATCTATAATCTTTGGGATTGTTTAGTTGGTGGTATAAGAGATAAAGTAATCTCACAATGGTAGTATTATTCTATCCCACATTGAGAGTAAGATAATAATCCTGGGATTAAATCCCAGGATAGATACTAATATAACGAAGATGTTCTTCTCCAAGGTCTTTCCCCCAAAGTCTTCTGAAAAATTCAAGGTTAAAATTGAAACTAAATTTTATCCCAACTTATTTAGTATAGACCAAACAGATATTTATATTATATCCCGTATATTTTATTTTTTAGTCCAATAAATTAAATATCTACCAATAAAAATATATTCATTAAATAATTTTATTATTATTTAATTCCCGTATTATAATTATAGTATAACTTGTTCCCGACCAAACGATCCCTTAATGTTAAACTAAATAATTTGAGTATGGAGGTAAATATTTGTCGGGTTGAAGTGCGTATGATTATTGTAATAGATCTTGGAGGACAATTGTTGAGGGACTTATAGACAACATTAAATTACGAATTATGTTATGTGGAGTCCTGGAGAAAAAATGCGCGGGGCGCCCTATTTGGTCGTCCCCGTTTAACCTATACCCATTTTTTTAAAAAGTTTTAACTTGTACCCACTTTTTAAATAACTTTACCCCCCTTTCTCCTCCTCCTTCGTTTTCTACTTCTTCTTCTTTCTTCTGTTGTTGTTGGTGCTGCTATGAAACTTCAGTTCATGGGATGATTGCCATAAGTATGTTTATCAGATTATTTAAAAACAAATTATAAATTACGTAAGTTAGTAGACAATAATTTGTGAATATTTCCACGTACGGGAAGCTTAAGGTCACACTTAGTGATTCTTTTCATGATAATTCTGTTCTTTTTATGTTTATTTGTTTCCAATTTTTTATGATTTAGATACTGTTGGAAATCTGATTATTTTATAGTAGTCTGATTATAACAAAAATAATGAATCCAGGACAAAAAAATTTCAACTTATTTAGTGCTGAAGTTTTTACAAAGGCGAAATACATAAACGGCCCCTTGAAGTTGTCCTCAACGGTCAAACAGACACCTCAACTGACTGCTTTACCATTGAGACACTTCTAGTGGCTATTAAGTGTAACAAATAAACACCCGAGTGCATCAGACCATATGCGTGAGTTACACTTGCTGATGAGGTGTCAAACGAATCAATCAAAAAATGACACGTATAATTTACAAAAGAAAAAGTTTACACGTGTACTTAACAACAAAAAGACATCGGAAGGCTTCTTCCTTAGTTTCAATTAAACCAGCACTCTGCCCCCACCCCCAGCAACTTACTCTTCTTTCTTCCTTTCACTTTTGTCTTCCCAAAATCAAAACCCTTAATCCATCTTCTTCCTTTGATCTTCCCAAATAACAGAACCCTCAACTTAATCGTCATAAAACCAGCGCTCTGCCCCACCCCCACCAACTTAATCGTCATACCTTTCTCTAACTGAAGATCACCGGACTGAATTTCGAATCTTCTCAAACAAACGTAGGATCTAGGCGGGCGTGTTATGATATCGGGTTGGATTCATGAGAGGCTTGCTCCGGGAAACAAAGTGGTGAAGGAACTTGATGATGGATCTGAGAAAGGCAAATGAAGAAGGGGTCGTCGTCGAAGTCACTGGTAAAGATGACTCGGGGAGGAGCGAATTGGCTTGTGGGACTAAAGAATTGAACTGTTTTGGAAATGAATTTTTCTTTTTTGTGCTTCAAAAAAATAATAATTGACCAACGAAGGCTCCGGCCAAACTTCCGGCCATTGTTCCGGTGGTAGCTTAAAGAGGTGGAGCTGCTGAAATTTTGGGTGAAAAAGGATAATATTATTGCTGAGAGATTATTTAGTGAGAAAAATTATTTAATGTGGGACCCACTTCCAAAATTTAATTTAATTTAATTCTAAAATAAGAAAGAAAAAGTCTATAAAACCTCACGCGCCCAAATGCAATTAAAATACACGTAACTTGCCATGTCAATGTGAGGTGTCTTCTAGATATACTTAATAGCCACTAGAAGTGTCTCAATGGTAAAGCGGTCAGTTGAGGTGTCTGTTTGACCGTTGAGGACAACTTCAATGGGCCATTTATGTATTTCGCCTTTTACAAATGAACTAAATAACTTCAGCATCTTCTGCTGAAGTTTCTAAACAAGCTTTGTGACAAAACTAATGAATCCAGGACAAAAAAACTTCAGCTTATTTAGTGTTGATGTTTTTACAAATGAACTAAATAATTCAGCATCTTCTGCTGAAGTTTTTGAAAAAGCTTATCCAGGACAAAAAAACTTCAGCTTATTTAGTGCTGAAGTTTTTAAAAAAGCTTAATGACAAAACTAATGAATCCATGACAAAAAACTTCAGCTTATTTAGTGCAATTACATGTTTTTACAAATGAACTTAACAATTTCAAGCATACTTACTGACTGAAGTTTTTGTAAAAAGACTTATTACCAGGACGTAAAAAACTACTAGACTTATTAGTGACTGAAGTTTTAAAAAGACTTAATGACAAACTAATGAATCCAGGACAAAAACTTCAAGCTTATTAGTTGCAATTACAAACAAAACTTACAAGCAAATAGAGAACAAACTTCAGCTACTATGCTAAGTTCAGCAATTAGAACAAAACTTCAGCAAATAGAGAACAAAACTTCAGCTACTATGCTTAAGTTCAGCAATTACAAACAAAGACTTCAGCAAATAGAGAACAAAATTTCAGCTACTATGCTTAAGTTCAGCAATTACAAACAAAAACTTCAGCAAATAGAGAACAAAACTTCAGCTACTATGCTTAAGTTCAGCAATTACAAACAAAAACTTCAGCAAATAGAGAACAAAACTTCAGCTACTATGCTTAAGTTCAACAATTACAAACAAAAACTTCAGCACACTTGCTACTTCAGGCCCTTCTACTAGAATGCTGAAGTTTTGTGTGATTGCCTTTGCTACTTCAGCCCCGTATGCTGAAGTTACGCGAAAAAGTGGGTACGCTTGCAATTTTTTTTTTTGCAAAACGGGCACAAGTTAAAACGTGACCCAAAAAATGGGTATAGATGCCAATGAAGCTTAAGTTGGAGGATGCAAAAATATAAAAGCAAAAATTGTAAAGGGACACATTTGAATGAAATTATTTTGTTGAGGTTAATTTGTAAAGAATATCTTTTGTTTACTTTCTCGACATTCACTAAATTGTTTTCTAGTGCGTTTAATACATGAAAATTTGCATTGATGAATTTAAACCGTCATACCACCTAATAGCTTAAGGGATGCGTCTGGTCTGTGTACAAGCTATATATGAATTATAATGTGTGGATTATAATACATAAATTAAATAATAACGAGAATATTTAATGGATATATTTTTATTGGTAGATGTTCAGCTCATTGGACTAAATATAGAATGTATGGGTTATAATACAAAGTTATATTTGGTTTACACTAGATCAACTTGGATAAGTTTTTTAAAATATTGGTGAAGTGTAGATGATTCTGCTTTCATCGCATGGATCTAGTGCCTTCTCATGATGATGTTATATGTATCTCTAATTTATTTTTTGAAATACAGTATCCTTGATAACCCCTTGTGCAAAGATGGGTAAAACGATTTCCCCGTGAGTTGTTGAATCCGGAGAGTGAAATCAGACCTTGGGATGACTTTATTTGTTGACTGCATCTCCTCCACGACCCGTGAATGAATGATATTTGTGAATCTACCTGGATCAATCAAAACGCGTTAACATCAGTATCTAACATATGCAACTTAATTACCAGCGCATCATGGCACGGGAACATCAGGTCGTCCGAGTTAGAATCATCGAACGAAAAGTTTTCTCGGGTGAATCCTTCTTGACTTTGCTTTTTGTGTGTAATGGACACCTAAGCATACTTCTTCGCGGCTTTATATGTGATCGTACTGACTTCAGACCCGCCAAAAATGATATTGACCATATGTTTGTGCAATAGAGCCTAGGGCGGTTCTTCATTATTTTCATTCATTGAGAAAGTCTGCTTTCCCTTATCGCTGAGCAATTCCTTGAGGTACCTTTCTTCAAGATATATGCCACCTCATACTGCAGGACATTGCAATTTGCTATTTTATGCCCGTGATTATTGTGAAAGTCGCATCAAAACTTCTGACTCCTTATTCTAGGATCCATTTTCATTTCTTTGGGCCATCTTACTTTATCTCCCATGTCTCTCAAAGCAGCTACTAGCTCCGAAGGACTAACACAAAAGTTGTGTTCCACGAGGTCCGCACATCAGGTTCCTTACTTGCCTGGGAAGGTCCAGTGTTGTCTATTCAGATAGGTTCCGTGTTATCCCGACTTACTTGAGTTCTTCTTTTCGACCATTTTCAAGGAGTCCCGGCATAGGGCTCATACCGATTCCTCGAATTCTTACGGTCATATTTTGTTCATCTAAGTGCAGACTCTGATAAATCAGTATATCTACTTCTTGACCTTCGTTCTACACCAAATGATAGCACCTTGTCCTTTTTCATCTGCAACTTAGTATTGTACTAGTTGTACACCAAATGATAAATAATGGTGATATCATAGTCCTTTAGTAGCTCTAACCACCTCCGTCGCCTCAAATTCAGATCCTTTTGTTTGAATAGGTGTTGAAGACTCATGTGATCCATGAACACCTCATAAGACACGCTGTAAAGATAGTGCCTCCAAAACTTTAGTGCGTGAACAACTGCTAACTCCAAATCGTGCACTGGGTAGTTCTTCTCATGGGGCTTCAACTGACGCAAAGCATAAGCAATCGCTCAATCATCCTGCATCAATACACACCCAATGCCAGTCTGTGAGCCATCATAGTAGACTGTATATGAACCCGATGCTGAAGGCAAAACCAGAACTAGAGTTGTAGTCAATGTAGTATTGAGATTCTGAAAGCTCTCCTCACACTCGTCAGTCCATCTGAATGGGGCACCCTTTTGATTCAATCTAGTCAAAGGAGCTACGATGGATGAAAAACCCTCCACGAAGCAACGATATTGCCCAACCAAACCTAGAAAACTCTGGATCTCAGTAGCGGTAGAATGTCTGGGCCAACTCTGAACTTTCTCAATCTTCTTTAGATCCACCTTAATCCCCTCACTAAACACCACATGGCCCAAAAAAGTCACCGCGTCCAACAAAAACTCGCACTTGGAGAATTTGGCATATAGCTTCTTCTCCCTCAATGTCTGGAGCACGATCTTTAAGTGTTGCTCATGCTCCTCTCAGCTGCAAGAGTATACCATTATATCAATGAATAAACACAATAACAAATGAATCCAAATACGGCTGAAACACGATATTTATCAAGTGCATGAAAGTTGCAGGGGCATTTGTCAGTCCAAAATACATCACCAAGAACTCATAGTGGCCATAGTGGGTCCTGAAAGCCATCTTCGGAATATCTGAAGCCCGGATCTTCAATTGATGATACCTCAAATCAATTTTCGAGAATATTCTAGCACCCTGATTCTGATCAAATAAATCATCAATATGCGGTAGTGAGTACTTGTTCTTGATAGTAAACTTGTTAAACTGCCTATTGTCAATACACATCCTCATAGAGTCATCTTTCTTCTTCACAAATCGGATTGGAGCACCCTAAGGTGAGACACTCGGTCTAATGAAACCTTTATCAAGCAATTATTAAAGTTGCTCCTTCAATTCCTTCAACTCCACTGGTTCTATGAGATATGGTGGAACAAAGATGGGCTGAGCGACCGAAACCACATTAATACCAAAATCAATATTCCTATCGTGTGGCATGCCCAGTAGCTCAGCTGGAAAGACATATGGGAACTCACTCACTACCAGAACTGACTCAACAGTAGGAGTATCAGCACTAACATCCCTCACAAAGTCTAAGTGCGCCAAATACCCCTTCTTAACCATCCGCTGAGCTTTTAGAAAATACACTACCCTTCTAGGAATATGACCCAGTTAAACTCTTCACTCCAACCCCGGCATAGCCAATGTCACGGTCTTAGTGTGACAATCAAGAATAGCGAGATATAGTGACAACCAATCCATTTCCAAAATCACATTAAAATCCATCATATTAAGTAACAGAAGGTCGACCCTAGTCTCGTAGCCCCCAATAGTGACCAAACAAGAATGATAGACACGGTCCACCACAATAGAGTCCCCAACGGATGTAGACACATAAACAAGGGTATCCAAAGAATGACGAGACATATCTAAATATTAAGCAAAATAGGATAACAGATACAAATAAGTGGAAACAGGATCAAATAAAATTGATGCATCTCTATGATAGACCGGAACATTACATGTGATGATGACATCTGATGTAACTGCCTCAGTCCTACCAGGGAAAGCTTAACAACGGGCCTGGCCTTCCCTTCTAGGACGTCCTCTACCCGTCTATCCTCCACCCCTAGCTTGCTGTGCTGGTAGAGTAGCAACTGGAGCAGAAACCATAGCCTGAGTACCTTGCGGAGGTCCCACCGGCTCAAAAATATCTCGAACCTGCTCCTCCACCGGAGCAACTTGTAGCTCCACAAGTGCTGCTCTAGCTGTAACGCGGGCCTCACCTTGACCCCGACCTCTCGTGGCCCAGATTGGAGGCACTAATGCCTGCTCATCTGATCTGGTTGAATGTGTCCTCACCATCTGTGATCAAATAAAAGAGTAAAGGTTCAAACTTCGGAAATAATAAATTTACACAACAAAAATGAAAGAAAATTCTCCTAGCAGTTCGGTAGCCTCTCGAAGATAAGTATACACGTCTCCGTACCGATGCGCAAGACTCTGCTAAACTTTCTCATGAGCTGTAGAACCTAGGGCTCTGATACCAACTTGTCATGACCCAAAATCACCAACCGGTAGTGATGGTGCCTAACTCACTTGCTAGGCAAGCCAAACATAACAAAAGCGGAACATAATAACAGAATTTACATAAATAATATAAATCCAAATCCAATTGACATAATAGAACTGTGTCAATACATACAATCCCCCCAAAACTAGTAATATAGAGTCGTGAGTTCTAAAATAGAACTAAAAATTTGGAATACAAATGGAAATACTGTCTGAATGGAAACAACAACACTGAAATGAAAAGAGACGCTAAATACTGCGGTCGAGATGCAGCTCTACCTCGTCTCTCGAACATACTCACAACAAAAAATCACAACGACTCACGTCTTGGTCCAATACCTAGATCTGCATATTTAAGTGTACAGTGTATGATGAGTACAACAGACCCCATGTACTCAGCAAGTATCATAACTAGCCTCGACAAGGTAATAGAGGCCAGAATTATCAATGATACTTGCTAGTAACATGTTTAGTTCAAAAATCTCACAAGTACACATCAATAATATTATCAAGTCATATATCACAGAAAAATCCACCTTGGTGAACAAAGATAATGTAACATGCTCTGTTTCAGTTAACAATCTAACATATAGAGAAGATATGAAAAACAAGTCATGTATACATTTCTGACAACTCACATGATGCATGGACAACTCACATGTCATATGTAACAATTATACGGACAACTCACCTGCTAACATAACTCAGATCCGCACGGACCACTCGCGTGCTATCAACCCAGTCCATATCACACAGAAATCATATACAAGAATACATGTACATGAACAATGATATCAAGTTACATACTCATGGAATCAATAAGCGACATGCTAAGGTGTAGGCATATGCGAAGTGTGCTACATAGTTCAAATCTGGTGATTACACCACAAGAATAGCAATTAACATGTTTGAACAGGTGATCAACCAACAAATAATCTCTCGCATGATTCATTTAGCTCACAGAGAGGGTACAACACAAAACGCATGATAACATGAAGCTTAGCAATCAATTCAGGGCATATAATAGCCTAATCACCACCCCGAGCATAGATAATATCCTGGTGCGTGCACATGGACGCAATCCCCTCATATGTGTGCCACCCATAGTGCGTATCCAATACTAATAACTTAGGCAGCTAGTGCCTCAACCAAGTTTAGGTAAGATACTTACCTCAAGCAAGCCAAATCAATACTCTAGAAATTCCATCTCTTGTGAATCAACCTCCGAGTGGCTCAAATCTAGCCAAAATAAGCTAATAACATCAATAAAATCCATAGAAAAGAACACTAAATAATAAAGCTATGATCTTGCTACAATTACGCAAAGTCAACCCAAATGTCAATTGTAACGACCCGACCGGTCGTTTTGAGAAATTACACTTTTCTCAGTGGTTTGAGGGCATGAGTGACTCCGTATAATGTATTATGACTTGTGTATCATCAGTTTTGTTTTTTGGGTGATTCGGAATATGTTTGGAAGGATAAGTTTCATGTTTGAAGCTTTAAGTTGGAAGAGTTGACCAAGTTTGACTTTTGAGTATTTGACCTCGGATCAAAGTTTTGATGCTTCCATTAGGTACGTATGGTGACTTTGGACTTGGGCATATGCCCGGATTAGCATTTGGATGTTTCTAGAAGGTTTCGGCACTAATTGGCGAAAGTTGAAAATTTAAAGGTTTGGAATGTTCATAAGTTTGACTCGGAGTTGACTTTGATGACATTGGGTTCGGATTGTGGTTCTGGAAATTGGAATATCTTCATTATTTCATATGGGACTTGTGTGCAAAATTTTAGGTCATTCGGAGTTAAATTGATATGGTTCGACATGAGTTTTAGAAGTTGAAAGTTCAATAGTTCATTAGGCTTGAATTGATATGCGATTCGTGGTTTTGGTACTGCTTGATGTGATTTGAGGCTTCGAGTAAGTTAGTATTGTGTTTTAGGAGTGGTTGGTATATTTGGATGGGGTCCCGGGGACCTCGATTGTGTTTCGGGAAGTTTTGAGCAAGTTTGGGAATTTCGGCACTTTGATAATGTTCTAGAGCAGTTGAAGTGCGGAGGGAACATGTTTGGAGTGATGAGGCAAAGCTCATAGGCAGACGCAAACGAAATTGTGTGGAGGCACTGTCCACAGTGCGAACCGCACTGAGGGACGTAACAGAAAATCTGCAGGTTTGTTGGTCCGACATAGGGAGCTTGTATCTTGCAATCTATAATGAATTTGGAGATAATCCAAAAACAAAAGTTGTAACCCTTTGGGTCTAGTTCCTAGAAAATCAATCTGTTCATCATTTGGACATTTGTACAGAAAACTATGGTCAATTTAGTAAAGACTAGTAGTACAGTTACTGCTAAAGTGCGGTCGCACAATATGGATTACAGCCACAGAACGTGGAAGTGCGGACCACACTAGGACAAGTGCAGTCAGCATTGTGGGAGATCATATGTTTTACTACATAAATGAGATTTTTGGAATTTTCTTTCATTCTTCACCACTTTAGAGACTTGGGAGCTCGGGTTTGAAGGGTTTCAACTAGACCTTCATCTACAAGCTTGGGGTAAGTGATTTTAGCATATATCTATTAGATTTACATGAATCCATCACTAGATTTAACATCAAAATATGGGATCTAACAAGAGAAATTGGGGTTTTGTCAAAACTTTTCTAAAGTGAATAATTGAGTTTTGAACAACGATTCAGAGTCGGATTTGGTTGAAATTAGTATGGCTGGCCTCATAATTGAATGGATTATCGGATTTTATGGGTTTTGTCAGGTTCCGAGGTGTGGTCCAAGGTTTGACATTTTATGTTGACTTTGGGATTTTGATTAAAAAATCCACCATTTATCGATTGGGTTCGTTTCTTTTGGCATTATTTCATGTTCTTGAGTTGATTTTGGCTAGTTTTGAGTCGTTCGAAGGTCAGTACGCGTGGAATGGCATTTCAAGAGTATTGGTTGGCTTTCTTGGTATTGGGTTCCGCTTGTTCGAGGTAAGTAACACTTCTAAACTTGGTGCTGAGGGTATGAATTCCTGAATATACGTGTTATGTGTTTGATGTTGAGGTGGCGCACATGCTAGGTGACGGGTGTGTGGGCGTGCACTGTGTGAATTATGACTCGATTGATTTTGTTTTACTGTGTGGTGACCTTATCTTTTTTCTATCCATGAAATTTCTATGTGCTGGATTAATTGAGTTGTGAACCATGTTTAGGCTATAGGTTTATCATATTGGGACCCACTGAGGTTATTTCTACTGTTTTGTTATTTGCTTAAATTGCAATTACATACTCAGTCATGCCCATTGATTGCATATCATATCTCAGTCTTTGTTATTTTTTGTCTCCCATCATATTATCATTGTTTGGGCTGATTAGAATGAGATATGTGAGGCCGAGAGACTGGAGAGATTGATGACTGAGTGAGGCCGAGGGCCTGATTGTGAGGATATATATGGGATTGGGTTGCACGCCGCAGCATGCTTTATTAGTTTATGCCATGATTGGCTTATATTAGCGCTCGGGCAGGATCCACCCCTCCGGAGCTCGACTTACTAGCAGTGAGTGCGAGTACCTACTGAGTGCAAGTGCCGAGCGATAGTGAGGACTAAGTGACTGTGAGGACTTAGTGGCTGTGAGGTTTGAGTGACTGTAAGGTCTGAGTGATTGTGAGGACTGAGTGACTGTGAGGATCGAGTGACTGGGAGGACTGGGTGACTGGAAGGACTGAACAGATTGATACTTCAAGAGAATGCATATGGTTTTATTGTTGCATTGCATTACAGTTGGTATGTTTGGATGGGGTCCCGGGGACCTCGGGTGTGTTTCGGGTAAGATTTGAGCCAGTTTGGGCATTTCGGCACTTTGATAATATTCTGGAGTAGTTGAAGTGCGGATGGCACATTTTTGGAGTGCTGAGGCAAAGCTCATGTGCGTCCGCAAACAAAATTATGTGGAGGCATTGGCCATAGTGCGGACCGCAATAGAAAAATCTGTAGATTTGTTGGTCCGACTTTGGGAGCTTGTATCATTCAATCTATAAGGAATTTGGATATGTACCAAAAATGAAAGTTGTAGCTCTTTGAGTCTAGTTTCCAGAGAATAAAACTGTTTCTCATTTGGAAGTTTGTACAGAAAGTTATGATCAATTTACTAAAGACTGGTGGTACAGTTCTTGCTGAAGTGCGGGTGCATAATATCGATTGCGACGGTAGAACTTTGAAGTGCGAACCACACTAGGAAAGTTCAGTCAACACTGTTGGAGATCAGATGTTGTACTATATATATGGGACTTTTGGACTTTTATTTCATTCTTCACCACTTTAGAGACTTGGGAGCTCGGGTTTGAAGGGTTTCAACCTAGACCTTCATCTACAAGCTTGGCGTAAGTGATTCTAACATATATCTATGAGATTTACATGAATCCATCACTAGATTTAACTTCAAAATATGGGATCTAACAAGAGAAATTGGGGTTTTATCAAAACTTTTCTAAAGTGAATAATTGAATTTTGAACATTAATTCGGAGTCGAAATTGGGTAAAATTAGTATGGTTGGACTAGTAATTGAATGTGTAGTTGGAATTTGTGAGTTTTGTCGGGTTTAGAGATTTGAGCCCGGGTTTGACTTTTTGGGTTGACTTTGGGCTTTTGATTAAAGATTTCACCTTTGTCGATTGGGTTCGTTTCTTTTGGCGTTATTTGATGTTCTAGAGTTTCTTTTTGCTAGTTTTAAGTCGTTCGAAGGTCGGTACTAGTGGAATGACATTTCAAGAGTATTGGTTGGCTTGCTCGGTATTAGGTTCAGCTTGTTCAAGGTAGGTAACACTTCTAAACTTGGTGATGAGGGTATGAATCCCTGAATATACGTGTTATGTATTTGGTGTTGAGGTGGCGCACATGCTAGGTGACGGGTGTATGGTCGTGCACCGTGTGAATTATGTCTCGATTGATTTTGTGGTACTCTGTAGTGACCTAATCTTGTTTCTATCCATGAAATTTCTATGTGCTGGAGTAATTGAGTTGTGATCCATGTTTAGGGTATATGCTTATCATATTGGGACCCACTGAGGTCATTTTTACTGTTGAGTTATTTGCTTAAATTGCAATTACATACTCAGTCATACCCATTGATTGCATATCATATCTCAGTCTATGTTATCATTTGTCTCACATCATATTATCATTGTTTTGGGTTGATTGGAATGAGATTTGTGAGGCTGAGAGACTGGAGAGATTGATGACTGAGTGAGGCCGAGGGCCTGATTGTGATGATGTACATGGGATCGGGTTGCACGCCGTAGCATGCTTTATTAATTCATGCCATGATTGGCTTATATTAGCGCGCGAGCAAGATCCACCCCACCGGAGCCTGACTTAACAACAGTGAACGCGGCTACCTACTGAGTGCGAGTGTCGAGCGATAGTGAGGACTGAGTGATTGTGATGACTTAGTGGCTGTGAGGTCTGAGTGACTGTGAGGACTGAGTGACTGTGAGGTCTGAGTAGCTGTGAGGTTTGAGTGACTGTGAGGACTGAGTGACTTCGAGAACTTAGTGACTGGGAGGAATGAGCGGATTGATACTCCGAGATTATGCATATGGTTTTATCGTTGCGTTGCATTAGAGTTGGTATGTTTGGATGGGGTCTCCGGGACCTCGGGTGTGTTTCGGGCAATTTTAGAGCAAGTTTGGGCATTTCGGCACTTTGATGATATTCTGTAGTAGTTGAAGTGCGGATGGCACAGTTTTGGAGTGCTGAGGCAAAGCTCATGTGCGGCCGCAAACAAAATTGTGTGGAGGCATTGGCCATAGTGCGGACCGCAGTGAGAGCCGCAATAGAAAAATCTGTAGATTTGTTGGTCCGACTTTGGGAGCTTGTATCATTAAATCTATAAGGAATTTGGATATGTACCAAAAATGAAAGTTGTAGCCCTTTGAGTCTAGTTTCCAGAGAATAAAACTGTTTCTCATTTGGAAGTTTGTACAGAAAGTTATGATCAATTTACTAAAGACTGGTGGTACAGTTCTTGCTGAAGTGCGGGTGCATAATATCGATTGCGACGGTAGAACTTTGAAGTGCGAACCACACTAGGAAAGTTCAGTCAACACCATAGGAGATCAGATGTTGTACTATATATACGAGATTTTTGGTCTTTTATTTCATTCTTCACCACTTTAGAGACTTGGGAGCTCGGGTTTGAAGGATTTCAACCTAGACCTTCATCAACAAGCTTGGGGAAGTGATTCTAAGCTATATCTATGAGATTTACATGAATCCACCACTAGATTTAACATTAAAATATGGGATCTAACAAGAGAAATTAGGGTTTTGTCAGAATTTTTCTAAAGTAAATAATTGAGTTTCGAACATCGATTCGGAGTCGGATTTGGTTGAAATTAGTACGGTTGGACTCATAATTAAATGGGTTATTGAATTTTGTGAGTTTTGTCGAGTTCGGAGGTGCGGGCTCAGGTTTGAATTTTTGGGTTGACTTTGGGCTTTTGACTAAAGATTCTACCTTTATCG
The DNA here is from genome assembly GCF_001879085.1 of Nicotiana attenuata. Lineage (NCBI taxonomy): Eukaryota > Viridiplantae > Streptophyta > Magnoliopsida > Solanales > Solanaceae > Nicotiana > Nicotiana attenuata. Next base: position 112,714 of record NW_017671676.1, read on the forward strand.
ATTGGGTTCGTTTCATTTGGCATTATTTGATGTTCTTGAGTTGCTTTTGACTAGTTTTGAGTCGTTCGAAGGTCGGTACGCATAGAATGGCATTTCAAGAGTATTGGTTGGCTTTCTTGGTATTGGGTTCGGAGGTAAGTAACACTTCTAAACTTGGTGTTGAGGGTATGAATTCCTGAATATATGTGTTATGTGTTTGGTGTTGAGGTGGCGCACATGCTAGGTGACGGGTGTGTGGGCGTGCACCGTGTGAATTATGACTCGATTGTTTTTGTGGTACTGTGTAGCGACGTAATCTTGTTTCGATCCATGAAATTTCTATGTGTTGGAGTAATTGAGCTGTGATTCATGTTTAGGCTATATGCTTATCATATTGGGACACACTGAGGTCATTTCTACTGTTGAGTTATTTGCTTAAATTGCAATTACATACTCAGTCATACCCATTGATTGCATATCATATCTCAGTATATGTTATCATTTGTCTCACATCATATTAACATTGTTTGGGCTGATTGGCATGAGATTTGTGAGGCCGAGAGATTGATGACGAGTGAGGCCGAGGGCCTGATTGTGATGATGTATATGGGATCGGGTTGCACGCCGCAGCATGCTTTATTGATTCATGCCATGATTGGCTTATATTAGAGCTCGGGCAGGATCCACCCCTTCGGAGCCTGACTTACCAACAGTGAGCGCGGCTACCTACTGAGTGCGAGTGTCGAGCGATAGTGAGGACTGAGTGATTGTGAGGACTTAGTGGCTGTAAGGTCTGAGTGACTGTGAGGTCTGAGTGACTGTGAGGACTGAGTGATTGTGAGGTTTGAGTGACTGTGAGGACTGAGTGACTGGGAGGACTAAGTGACTGGGAGGACTAAACGGATTGATACTCCGAGGGTATTCATATGGTCTTATCGTTGCGTTGCATTATAGTTGGTATGTATGGATGGGGTCCCCGTGACCTCGGGTGTGTTTCGGGTAAGTTTTGAGCAAGTTTGGGCATTCGGCACTTTGGTGATGTTCTGGAGTAGTTGAAGTGCGGAGGGCACATTTTTGGAGTGCTGAGGTAAAGCTCATGTGCGGCCGCAAACAAAATTCTGTGGAGGCATTAGCCATAGTGCGGACCGCACTGAGGGCCGCAACCGAAAAATCTGCAGGTTTGTTGGTCCGACTTCGGGAGCTTGTATCTTTCAATCTATAAGGAATTTGGATATGTACCAAAAACTAAAGTTGTAGCCCTTTGAGTATAGTTTCCAGAAAATCAAACTGTTTCTCATCTGGACATTTGTACAAAAATTTATGATCAATTTACTGAAGCTAGTGGTACAGTTATTGCTGAAGTGCGGCCGCATAACATCGATTGCCACCGTAGAACTTTGAAGTGCGAACCACACTACGAAAAGTGTGGTCAACACTATGGGAGATTAGATGTTGTACTATATATACAGGATTTTTGGACTTCTATTTCATCCTTCCCCACTTTAGAGACTTGGGAGCTCGGGTTTGAAGGGTTTCAACCTAGACCTTCAGCTACAAGCTTGGGGAAGTGATTCTAACATATATCTATGAGATTACATGAATCCATCACTAGACATCAAAATGCGGGATCTAACAAGAGAAATTAGGGTTTTGTCAAAACTTTTCTAAAGTAAATAATTGAGTTTTGAACATCGATTCGGAGTCGAATTTTGTTGAATTTAGTATGGTTGGACTTGTAATTAAATGGATTGTCGGATTTTGTGAGTTTTGTCGAGTTCGGAGGTATGGGTCCGGGTTTGACTTTTTCGGTTGACTTTGGGCTTTTGATTAAAGATTCTACCTTTATTGATTGGGTTCGTTTCTTTTGGCATTATTTGATGTTCTTGAGTTGCTTTTGACTAATTTTTGAGTCGTTCGAAGGTCGGTACGCGTGGAATGACATTTCAAGAGTATTGGTTGGCTTGCTCAGTATTGGGTTCGGCTTATTCGAGGTAAGTAGCACTTCTAAACTTATTGCTGAGGGTATGAATTTCTGAATATACATGTTATATGTTTGGTGTTGAGGTGGCGCATATGCTAGGTGACGGGTGTGTGGGCGTGCACCGTGTAAATTATGACTTGATTTATTTTGTGGTACTGTGTAGTGACCTAATCTTGTTTCTATCCATGAAATTTCTATGTTCTGGAATAATTGAGCTATGATCCATGTTAGAAATCATGTTTAGGCTATATGCTTATGCTGTTGGGATCCACTGAGGTCATTTCTATATGGAGTTATTTTCTTAAATTGCAATTACATACTCAGCCATACCCATTCATTGCATATCATATCTCAGTCTTTGTTATCGTTTGTGAGGGCTGAGTGACTGTGAGGTCTGAGTAACTATAAGGACTGAGTGACTGTGAGGACTGGGTGACTATGAGGACTAAGTGATTGGGAGGACTGAGCGGATTGATACTCCGAGAGTATGCATATGTTTATATCACCGTGTTGCATTACAGTTGGCATGCATACTTGGCATGTAGGCATTGAGAAGTATTTCCTCATGCGGTACGGCATTGTGACATTTATGACTTAACATGTATATTGACATGTAGGCATAGAGATGTACTTTCCTCATGCCATCTGATAACAACACTTCTTAATTGTTGTTGAATGTTTTAGGGGAAAATCACAGATTTCAGATTTTTTCATATTTTTGCGAATTCGGCGAAATATTTGGATTTTATTGTTATACTCGAAAAACATGTCTATTTTTCGTATCTATGAATGGGTTGAGTATAATATCTTTGAGTACTACTTGTATTGTTTTCATTATACTGTTACGAGTTGTTCTTGGTTGTTGGTGTCAGACTCTGACCGTAGTCCAAGCTCGTCTCTACTTTCAACCTAAGGTTAGGTTTGTTACTTATTGAGTACATGGGGTTGGTTGTACTTATACTGCACTTCTGCACCTTGCATACAGATTTTGGAGTTGATGTTGCTGTGTATGGCGGGAGCTGGCATTGAAGACGTACCTGCGTTCCGGTTATAGCTGCCTCTTGTTCTTGGTAGATTTAGAGTTTTGAATCTGTTTATGTATATTTCGAACAGATGATGTATTTATTTCGTACCAGCTTTGTAAACTCTAAATCTTAGAAGCTCATGATTGGTACTACCAGTCCTTGGTGAATTCTTTATATAAAGTTCAGTTATATTATTATTATTATTATTATTCCTAGTAGATCTCCTTTGAGTTGGATTATTGTTAAATTGGCTTACCTAACGGGTTGGGTTAGGTTCCATCACGACTTGTTGGGTCGTGACATCAACCTCAGGCCCGCAACCCGACAAATCTCACAAATTCCGAACACCCATTTCAATATGAGTCCAAATATATGTGTTTCATTCAAATACAACCTCAAATCGACCTCCAAATCACCACTTTTCACTCTTCAAAAACCATTGCAAAACCCTCCCAAACTCCTCCTTTAAATCACATAAACTAGGTGTAATAATCTGTGAGAATCAATATCTAACATCAAAATCAAGTAGAGTTTACTTACCCCTTCAGTTATAGTGAATAACCCTCCAAAAATCATCCCTAGCCGAGCTCCAGAACTCCAAATAATGAAAAATAGCCAAACCTTTCGAAATAAATATTTTGTCCAGCAATTCTGCATTTGCAGACAAAATCATGCTTCTACCGTACCACATCTGCGGAAAATCCATCGCAGATGCGAAAGTCACTAATCTTCCCGACCAACCGCTTCTGCGGACACCATGCTGCATCTGCACATTCCACTTTTGCGGAACAACATGCGCTTCTGCGCTAGCGCGACTCCACTCCCCACGCCGCATCTGCGGACTCAGCCTTCCCAACCATGCACCGCATCTGTACCCCCCAAGTCCACTTCTGCTGACTCGCACCTGTGGCCAGACCTTCGCAGGTGCGAAAACACCAGAACATGTCTGCCCAAAAATATAAAAATGATCCGCAACTCATCTGAAATACACTCGAGCCCCCCGGGACCCCGTCCAAACACAAAAACCAATCTCAAAACATAACACGGACCTACTCGAGGCCTAAAATCACACAAAACAACATCAAAATCATGAATCGCACATCAATTCAAGCCTGAGGACTAATCAACTTCCAACTTTCCAAAATCGAATCACGTCTAATCAACTCGGAATGACCTCATATTTTGAGCACAAGTCTCAAATGACATAACGGACATATGTAAACTTTTGGAACAATAATCCGAACCCGATATCAACAAAGTCAACTCCTGGTCAAACCTATGAACCTTCCAAACCTTCAATTTTCCAACTTTTGCCAAATAGAACCAAATCAACCTAGGAACCTCCAAATCCAAATCCAAATCCAGACATACGCCTAAGTCCAAAATCACCATATGAACCTATTGGAACCATCAAAATATCATTCCGGGTTCTTCTATACGGGAGTCAAACTTCAATCAACTTTCACAACTTAAGCTTCCACCCTTGAACTAAGTGTCCCAATTTAATCCAAAACTTTTCCGAAATCAAACCAATTGCCCCCGCAAGTCACATAATGACAAACACACATATGTAAAGCATCAAATGGGGGAAACGGGGCTAAAATACACAAAACAACCGGCCGAATCGTTACAAGTAGGTAGAATTCAGATGAACCTAGTAGGCTTTGCTTAGTTCTGCATTTTTAATTATGAAATCAACTACATATGTACATAATTAATTGCGAATTCAATAATTAAAACGAACTTTGAGTTCGATAACAAGTTCAAAACATATAAACTTCAAATTCTGGCTATGCATCTGCTTCAAAGTCATATTTAGTTACATAAGACAACTTCACACATGATAAATTTGTCGACTGTTTTTCCTTTTTTTTTTTTTGGAGCTGGCATAACACAATGGATAAAATATTCCCTCTTGTTGAAGCTCCTTTGTTAAATTAATATCTCCCAAATATTTCGATTGATCATTTTGAACACTTTTCGATGCCCACTTTACCATCAGATGCTTTTCTAGCTTCTCGGAAGGGGTCTGGATCCTTTTTACTTTCGTTTGGGCCATGGCGGCCAGTGCTCCTAAGATCATAGAAGCAATGCTGCAGAAAAAGAAGGTTCTAAGAGTCAAGTAAATGGTGGGACCTCTGTTCCAAACATTTCCTGAAAGTAGACGACAAGTTTTAAATCTTAATGCAGGCACCAAGAATTTGATCGCCGGGTCGTGCTAATTCCATACGAATCAGTACTGATTGATGAAAGTCTGTTATGTATTAAGTAGTAAAAAGAGTCTCAATTGACTGGCATCGCGAGATCCAACGGTGAACAGCTGCCCAAAAGAAAAGCCGCCTGGAAGTCCGAGGAGTAGGAGAGTTCGAGTGTGAAAGCAGTGTACTCATGCCCCTGAGATAAGGTATGCACCTATTCAGGAGCTGGGGAATCGGCTTGCAAGGAAAATCTTGATTTTGTTCGAGGTTCAAGAGGAAGGAGAGGAACCACCGCCCAATGGTGCTTTTACGAAAGTATGGTCACCGGTGGGAGGCACGATAGCGAAGATCAATCCATCTCAATCTACAAAAAGCATTTTTGGAGTTCCTCCAACTTTTTATTCTTATTGTGAGCAAGCATCATACGATGGGAAAAACTGTTCCCTCTTGTCGAACCTCATTTTGTAAATACCCCTCAAGTATTTTAGATTAATTAGGACACCTTATCCATGCATTTGAGGTTAACATGGTTAAGCAAAGGAGTATGTGTCAATTACCATCAGGGTGAAATAGAATGGTTGGATCACCTATCTTTAATCAGAAATTTCGATATTCCAGTTCTTGAATGGAGAACTTTTTGGTATGGAGCTTTTTATCTCCCTTTAGTGAACTTTCTCGATGCGAAATCTGAATTATTGAACTAGTAACTTCAAATACCAAATGCCTAATTAAGTAAAAAAGGATGTGCTAATTCACCGGTGTAGCTTGGCAAGTCAATCAAAATCATCCATTGATAAGCATATTTTATATTGTTTGCTTATTGCATTGTCCTATAAATAATATTTTGTGCTAGTGTGATATGGATTTATAAATTTTATTTTCCACTGATCATATAGGCAAGAAGGCTTACACCTTATCGATATGTGTCATGTTTAAGATGTAGCTAGCACCACCTACAACTACTACCTTTGTTACAATTGAAAGTATTTCCCACCACCATCCCTTCACCCAAAAGGATCCAAAAGTGAGAAAAAGAGATGATGGTTAGAAAAGCAATTGACTTTTATATTTCACAAGGTTGACATTTGGTATAAAGGGTTTACATTTTGAAAGCATCCAAAGCATATAAACAAACTCTACTCCCTCTCTCCCACACACATATAAGAGAGAGAATAAATGGCTTATGATGGAGTTGTGAGGACCCAATAGTTACACAGACTCGCTTGGTCTGCTTGTCTCCCTAGCTAAGAATGGTGAACCCCTTTGTATCCCTCTTTTAATTTTAACCATTTCATTTTATTGCTCATTTTTCAAGCTTGAAATAGATTCTTAAGCATTTAGTATTCAAAAGGTATACGCTTGGCCTTGTTCCACGCGAAGCCGATCGTACTGATGGGAATCTAAGATTCCTCCACCCTTTACATGAGGTTTTGAATTCGAATCCTAAAAATAGATAAATTTTTATTACAGAGTACTTTACTTTCATAATAGGTCTATCCGATACGAATTCAAATTCATCGAGCGAATAAACTTTGAATTATATCGATTATTAAAACGGAATGGTATACACTAAATATATCGTTTAAATAAGATGTTCCAACCACTTACTATGACCGTCAGTCCTTCGACGCTGTTGCATGATACTATGATAGACAGAGTCATCTTAATTACTTGTCCATATGGCACTCCATCCTATTTTCATTTTCATATTTTTTCAAATAAAGTGTCTACGTTTGTTTATAATTTGGTAAAAGAGAACTTACAAAATCTAATTGAAAATTTTGGTTTCTCGGTTTTGATACTTTAGTCTGATTTCTGGTTTTGATTTGTAAGCATTTGGTAATTTGATTCGATTTTCAGTTTTTTTACAAATATTACTGAACAAACTGAAGTATCAAATACACAAAAATTATATAATAATTTAATTTGTAACTATATGTATGATTATATGAAATCGAAACAAAATAAATCAAACCTAGCTGAATTTATTTGAGTTTGCTTCGATTTTCAATTTAAAAAAAATTAAAAAAAAACTCCTAATAAGAGTCAGAAAGCAGCAAACATTTGGACAACTGATGCACTTGAAAAATATTCAACATCTCCGAGAGAAGATTAAATATATAAAATCATTTGATACTACACATACATACATCAAAAACTAAAATATTGTTTCTCCGACTTGTCTACTGGAAGAAAATTAAAGGGGGAAAACCACCAAATGTTATGATGGGATGCATAAGATTCCTCTATTTCTATTTTTCGAATTTGAGCTTTGGGAATAAAATAAAAAAATCTTATGAGGAACGATTTCTTATTTAATGGTCTTACGCAGCACAAATTTAAATTAATCGAAATCTTACTATAGATAGCGGATATCAAATGAGAAAAAATATTTTTTTTTGGGGTGTGGGGGGTGGGGTGTGGGGGTGGGGAAAGGGTTGTGGGGAAGGAGCAGCTGGGGACAGAATAGGGCAGTGTCCACTGACGGATGTTCCCATATCGCATTGCGTGATTTTGCAAAATTGACAAAGGTGGAAGTCCCTTTCTAGCCCCAACTTAAAAAACCCTAACCCTAATATATATGCATGGGGTCCCCCTAAAAGGCTTTTGTTTTGAGTGGGGAGTGAAGCTCATATCCTTTTTGTCATGCACCAAAAGAAAGTTTGAGTCTCCTACAAGCCCCACCATATGCATTTTCTCTGCCTTTGCTTCCATTTTACATCTCTACTTTTTCATTCTTAATTCATCTCTCTAAATATTGAAGACTTCAATTTCTTTTTTTTTTCTTTTTTGGTGATCCAATTATATAAATTAAAATTCCTTGATCTCTCGAGATGGATTTATGACAAGTTATGTAAAAGTATATATATAATTAAAATATAAAAATATAATAAGTTTGTGAAATTTATTCTAAATATACCGACTCTAAATTCTAGACTCGTCGACCTTCCATTGGTTTTTATCTTTGGCACAGACAAGCCTATTGCCACTACCTTCCCTTTAGTCCCGTGATAATATAAGATATCGACGTTAATTTGTACATATGCCAGTTAAAACAAAAAAGTTGCATTTATGCATACTATACTTTTCTTTTGTGTTTATGTTTTTTTTTTTCTTTTCTTATTTAGGAGAATCCAAGCTTGTGTAATATATATTATGAGGTGGTATATATGGGGTCCATGAATGATACGGGTTATAAAGGTAGAAATAGGGACAAAGACTTGATATGTAGGATAATGCCCATGCGAGGGATTAAGACTTCAAAAAAAGAAAAGGGAAAAAAAAAAACTTGCCCTTTCTTTTTCTCCTAATAATGACACAATATCATCTTCTATACAAAAATACTCCTCCATGCTATGATTAAGAGTGACACTAAAGAATCTCAATCTTATTCGTCAAACCCTTCATAAATGAAATGAAAAGGAAGATTTTAAATAGCTTGAGAGTGACTGCTCTATTAATCATATTAATCCAAAAGTCAGCATGAAAAAGCATTCATATATAAATTTCCAATGCATTCATGTATAAAATCTTAATATGTGTGTGCTTCAAAATTATTGCATATCATATTTGTTTATAGTTGTAATTTATTCTGTTACGAAATTAAAATTAAACTGCATCACATTCACCTGTCCCATGAAAATGTTATATTTATGCTTTTATTGCTGCATCTTCCTTGACTGTGATGAGAATAATGCAGATTTTCATATATAATTAGTCCCTTTTTTCTTTCGTCGTGTCACTACTCTTAATTACTATATGCATGCATATAATGAGTGAATTAAAAGTTAACTTGGCTTTAGTTTCTTAATTAGTTAGATGAGGCACTTTACGCTATTAATTATATCAAGTGGTTTGGTTTTATGCAAGCACTTTACGCATCATTAATAGCTTATTAAACCGAGTCTTTTGTAAGATGATCTTATTGTGTGTGTTCGGAAATCTCTCTGTTTGTGTGTGCCTGTCTACTTCTAAATAGGATTTCTTGAAATAATTATTCACGTATGTACTTCAACAATAAATTTATAATAACTAATATAACTTCTTCCAAAAACAAACACTATTTTGATGAATTTAATAAGTGCAACCTCATAAAAAATAAGATTTTCTTTTGTATTACCAGGATTAGAAAAAAGAACATGGATATTTGCTAATAAAGAGTTCCGAACATGGGCGAATTGTTAGGTGTTGTCCTGATTTCTTATTTAGTTTTCCTATCTCTTGAAGAAAAGGACAATATATTCACCTTGATTGGGTTTTCCTTCTTGTAGAAGGAAATTATAAATCTTCCATACTTGGCTAGTCCATTTTCTTGTGGGAAAAGGTTTGGAGTTCTATAAATTGATGATCCATCCTTCACATTCAGTAGCATCCACAATGTAGTCATATGGGGTTTGAGAGTCGTGTTAAGAGGGAGAACTTTAGGGGACAAGTGTTAGTGTGTCACTTGTGTTTGCCTCTTCGTGAGGTTGTTCTCTCGATATTTTGTACTCTCCTTTTATATAGTGGATTGCTCATCTCCACCGTGGATGTACGTCAATTGGCCGAACCACGTCAAATGTTTGTGTCTCTTTTGGCATATTTCTCCTTTGTTGTTGGATTTATCGCCGTTCAAGGTTTGCTTTACTAGCTCCCGCATGACACCTGATTATTTCGATCCTAACACGAACTAGGGGAACCTCCTTTGTCGGAAAATTATATTGTACGAGTATAAAATTATTTTTATGTACATATATAGTAGATGTTGAATATCCTTTGCTACTTCGTATGTTACTTCTTTATATTTTATTTTCTTAGTGAGAATCTTAACCAGGGGCGGAGCTAGAGTACCGGAAGCGAGTTCAGCCGAATCCGGTAGCATTGGTTCGAACCCTGTATTTGTCTTAAAAATTCATTTAATATGCATAATTATTAATCTAGAACCCAGTAACTTCCAACAATTAGAAACCCCGAACTTATAAGATTGAAATCGTGACTCCGCCTCTAATTCTCTAACTCTTCCACAGATTTTGAATATAATTTCTTGCTTAAATTTTCTACAAGATAGTATATACCGCAAGATAGTATCTTAGAAAAGTCATACTCAAGTAATCGTGGATATTCGGGGACCTTTTCGAATGATTACATGTCCTATTAGAAGAGACTGAATGATTTAGCGAGGAGTGAAGGGTGATTGAAATACAAAAAATAATACAAAAACTAGGCAAAGAATATACTTCATCTATTTTAGTTTATATACACAAAGATATATAAGACATACAACAACACTTTTGAGATTTGTGGTCTTAAATATATTATAAGAATTGTGTGATAATAAAAATTTCAAAATTTGTTATCTTAAACATGTAATAGTTTTGTGTGGATATAAAAGATTGCCATTATTAGTAAAATGAGAAATTCAAGTTAAATTATTTTTAAAATATTAAAAGATATTTATTTTTAACGAACTATAAGATAATAGTGTCATTCTTTTTTCAACAGACGGAGTGTGATGGCCCGATAGGTCATCTAGAATTTTAGAACCTAATTCTGCGTTTTGAAGACTCAAATATCTCATTTTAGCATTTCTCGATTTGCGTGCGCAGTCCAGGTATTTTTTTCCGAAAAGCTTTTATGTTAAAAACTGATAAAATATGAAATTTTGCTTTAAAAATCCATTTGAGCTGATTTCGGTCAACTTTTTGAACAAACAAACCCGGATCCATATTTTGATGGTCCCGATGGGTCCGTATCGTAATTTAGGACTTGGGCGTATGCCCAGAATCAAATTCGGAGGTCTCTAGCTCGAGTAATCGTATTTTGTTGAAAACTTGTGGTTTAAAGGCTTAATGAATCTAAAAGTTTGACCAATGTATGACTTTATTGATATCGGGTCCGTATTTTGGTTTCGGAATCTGCTATGGGTCCATTACTATATTTATGACTTGTCTGTCAAATTTAGTGAGAAATGGAGTTGGTTTGACGTGATTCGGACGTCCGGTTATTAAAATACAAGTTCATGAGTTTCTTGAAAATTTCCTTTGATTTGGTGTTCAATTCGTAGTTTTAGGTGTTATTTTGGCGATTTGATCGCCCGAGCAAGTTCGTGTGATATTTTTGGACTTGTGTGCATATTTGTTTGGAGCTTCGAGGGCTTGGGTGAGTTTCAGATAGGCTACGAAGTGAGTTTGGACTTAGGAAAGTGTTGGTGTGCTTCAGTTCTGGTGCAGGCCTCAGACCTCGCAATTGCGAGGCCAGGCTTCGCATTTGCGATCTGTTTTAGGTTGGCATTTGCGAGCTACTCCTCGCAATTGCGAAAAGTAGCTGGGCACCACATGGTTTGCATTTGCGACCAATCCTTCACAATTGCGAAGTGGGGCAGGGGGTATATTGATCGCAATTGCGATCAAATTGTCGCATTTGCGGGATGGCCATTGTTCGCAATTGCGAACAAATCATCTCAATTGCGATGATAGCAGAAAATGTGTGACTTCGCATTTGCGAAGGTTTTCTCGCATTATTGCGAACCCCAGGTAGCAATTGCGACATCTGGCAACTGGTTTAATAGATGAAAAACGAGATTTTCTCTCATTCTTCAAATTTTCAAAACAAGAAAACCTAGAGGCGATTTTCCCAAGAGCCCTTCTTCCCCAATCCATAGGTAAGTGATTCTAACCTATTTTCATTCAATCTTTCATCACATTTCATAAGATTTCAACCTAAAGTCTATTATTTTTATGGTGAAAATTGGGGTTTGGATAGAATTAGAGATTTTTGTAAAATTGGGATTTAAACCTCAATTGACGTCGAATTTCAAAACAAATTACATAACCGGGCTCGGGGTGAATGGATAATCGGGTTTTGGTCCGAATTTTCGATTTGGACCAAGTGGGCCCGGGAGTTGACTTTTGTTGACTTTTTCAATAATGACCAAAATCGAATCTTTTGCAATCGTGGGTAATTCCTAAGGCTTATTTTGAATCGTTTGGTTGGTAATTTGCTAGATATTGTTGGTTCGGAGGGAATCAGGAACCCTTGGATTATGTGCTATGTGAATTTCATGTGTTCCGGCGTATATGTTAGGTGACGAGTGCTTATATGCCGCCGAATTACTTGTTTCTCCTGATTTCTTGTTCTTCCTTCATTATCTCCTTCCCTGACTTAACTGTTAGTGCCCTAAATCCCTTCCATGTTTTAATTGGTACTTGTCGATCATTGTTTCTCCTGTTAAAATATTAAGACCTCTTCATGTTTTCATGCTTGTTGCTATTTGCCCTAACTGATGTATTTGCACCTTCTAATTGTCATTTGTTGGACTGTCTCGTCGTGTAGTATTTCATACGTAGATTTCCAAGTTGGTACAAGGTTTACTTTCTGTTTCAGATTTATATTCATCAGTTATGGTGTTCCTTGTGATTTGAATTATTAATTTGGCTGTGCTCATTGAGTATTTGGTACGGATATGGTGGGATCGGGTTACACGTTGCAACATGTGAAATAAGGGTGGATTGATAATGTGGAATAAGGGTGAACTTATATTGATATGGTGGGATCGGGTTGCACGCCGCAACATGTGAAATAAAGGTGGATTGATACGGTGAAATAAGAGTGAAATGTGATAATGATATTGTTATATGGTGGGATCGGGTTGCACGCCACAACATTTATTTATTAAATTTGATTGTTGATATTGTTTCGATGGAGTAATGGAGGATTGTGTTGTACGGTGGGATCGGGTTGCACACCGCAACAACCTATGTGTTTCTATTTCCTTGAGTTGTGTTGGTTTTCGGTATCTTCATTTGAAACTCTAAGGATTGGTAGTTCTGGTCGTCACTAGCTTAACTCTTGAGGCAGTAGCTATTATCTTTAGTTGATTGTCTTATTACGTTCCGTATTTCCTTTTCTGTCTTTATTTTATACTGCGTACAGGTTGAAATTCAATTACTCTCTTTCTTACTTATGACCCAAAACCTCTGTTTCTTATTGATACAATACAATGAAATTCGAAATATTGCTCTAGATCAATCAAGTTGTGGGGTAACTTTTATTCACAGCAGCTACACATAACAACCGAATATCGATAGGAAACCTCTTATCAACTAAAGTTTCACTCCAACACTTTTACATATGCTGCAACTAATAACTAAAACACGCAGTAAGCCATCACCATTTCTCAGATCAACCATTCATGAGGCCATTTCTCCTCTGGCAATTACCATAGCAATTTTCTGAGCCGAACATCAATATATCCCTCCAATACGCTGAAACTGAATTCGTTTGTATTCATTCTAGATCCCAACAATCTTATCTAATTTTAACGCAACTACTCTGGTGACATGACACACCAATACAATCTAAAGCCACAACTCGTGCAATCCGCGCACTCATAAGCAACGATCTAAACGTACTCAAACCATGAAAATGACTCAAATGAGAGAGCTGTATCACAAGCTCACCAATACCATCACAACACAAGGCTGAGAACCCGTCTCACATCATAGAAATAGAACACATGAATCTAACCCGAAAGGTCATATCTCCACGTAGCTTCGCTACAATGCGCGATCCTATCCAAACACTGCTCCACATGAAACACCTCAAGTCACTATGCCCAAAGCCATCAACCATGCCAATTTGATGCCTAGCACCCAAAAGTGAACCACCATAACCATGGAGAAGGAAATGACGCAATGCCACACCAGCCCGAAAGAACATATCCAATGTGCAACAAATCATGCAACACCCAAATACCCGTCTCATTCAAACCCCGCTATAAAGCCCCACTGAAATCGCGCCATTTGTGCATATAACCACCAAATCATAACGTCTCGCAACACAGAAAGGAATCTCATAGATCCCCCAGATCACTAGTAAGCTCGACAACGGCCGGATCAACTTATCCTCAACAATACAATTCGGGCCAACCAAGCTGACTCAAGCTAGAACACGCTTCCACATTGGCCTGCCAACGAACTCCTTGCCAAGGAGGCCTGAAGCTGCTCCTTCCACTACTATAACTCCTGCCAGAGCCATACGGTACGGTGCCCGACACCAAATCAATACCGAAATCCACAACCTCGCCCGGTGACATGCCCGGCCCCAAGAAACGCATCCGAAAAGTCCCTCAACACCGGAACTGAATCAATGGTAGAAACCTCTGCACTGACATCCATCCCGAAGGCTCAATTAAGAAAAGAAATCCTTCCCAGTCGTCCGCTGGGTCTTTGAAATATAAACCACTCTGCTAGAACAAAATCCGACGCACCCTGCCACTCAACCCGTGGCGTTTCCGGCATAGCCCATAGCGCAGTAGTCCAGAATAATCCAACACGGAGACAACCAGTCTAACCCCAATATCATATCCAAAATCTAACATACCAAGCAAAGAAAGATCCACTCGGGCCTCCAAATCCTGGTAGTTGCTAAACAGTGCCGATACACACGATCTACAACCACATCATAGTCTGTATATGAGAACTTCCGTCTCCACATCCACACGGCACATGACTCACCATGTCAGATCCTAATTTCGTCGTCCGAACACAGCACACCTTAATACCCAATCATTCCACGATAGATACCCTAAAATTTCCCTGTGCCGCCAAGCAAACCCGAATACCACCAGTCGATCCAACAAGAAAATGCCGCAATACTACCGAAGTATCATCAGTTTAATCACATTACCCTTTTTTTGAGACATATACTCTCGTCAAATCACTTCCAATTAGCAGTACCATTTCCTTGATTATCTGAGGCTACCCGTTGCCTAAGAGTTTTATGAACTTCCTTTCAGAACTGAGCTGTAACCTAGCACACACCAGTCTCGGTCCTCCACACAACCCGCATATACCATACCATCCCAGAATAACATGAGGACCTCGTCTCCCTTCCGAGCCACGAACATCTACATCATCAATTGGTCAAGAACTTTCCATTGGTCCCACCTAGAAAAAAATCATTATACATCCTATGCTCCGCATGCCCGTAAAAAATATACATCTCCAAACCGCGGTAAAAACCAGCAAGAACTCTCCGAGTTCCCCTTGCACAAATCAGACCTGTCGGGACTGAATCCTTCTAACTCGATCAAGCTAAGCAAGACATCAAGACCCAAGAGCATCGCCGCAAAATACCTGAAAGAACTCATTACCCCGAACACACACGAGGAATTAATCACATCCTTACCATATCGATTCGGTCTACTATCAAGCTACTCCATCTATCTAAATTTCCTTCCGATTCATCTTCAACTCGATATTCCCTCTTGTTGTAGCACCACAATGCCTCAACCCAGGCTTACCACACGAGACCCCAACATAAAACCACACTGACTAAGACCCATAAGCCGCTGAATACTCTCTCAAATATTCCCATAAACACCACATTCCAGAATATTTACTCTGAAGAACTTCCTGTGAAGCTAAATCCGTTGCCTTTACTTTCCTGATACTGATA
The DNA here is from genome assembly GCF_001879085.1 of Nicotiana attenuata. Taxonomy (NCBI): domain Eukaryota; kingdom Viridiplantae; phylum Streptophyta; class Magnoliopsida; order Solanales; family Solanaceae; genus Nicotiana; species Nicotiana attenuata. The sequence continues at coordinate 128,334 of NW_017671676.1, forward strand.
CATAGAATCCCATAATTAGCATAGAAATACCACAAGTCTTAACCTCTTCCATTGAAAACTCGGCTTCTAACCACACGTACGACTTTGAGATACCCAATCGCTACATGAAGCATCTTGAACACATTAGAACCATTTTCGAGAGTCATTCACTCTATTCATACTGCACTTAGCCTGATCAACAGAACCGAACAACCAGCCCCTCATTGGCACTTCTGACACTGCAGCACATAGCCTATCCTTAGTCAAAAGTTTCCTTTTACTCGAGCCATCCTCGGGCTCAATCTCCGCAACCAAATTTGATTCCCACACGCCTCAAATCGGAACCAACATAGCACATAACCGAGCAATCAGCTAATCAATAGCAATCTCCCCCACTTGGCTCGAAGCCATAGATCAGAATACCTTCAACAACTCATAACACTTATACTCTATTGATGCCACAATACCATAGTGAGATTAAACTCAAATCCCTTTGTAAGCTTGTGAAAACACAGATCATCTAGTACTTTAAATCTTCTGCAAATCTCGCATTCATCCCTGCACAGTTAAGCCTACTCTCTTAAGCGTCCCGAAATTTCAAATTTCAACATGTACTTTTCACTTACACATGAGATCTTCTAACATACACATAAGGATCACACCACTTCAGAACACTCCGCAGGAGATAACCCACCTGCTTCGCCTCAATATAACATTTATGTATACCTTCCACCGTCATACACATTACACAGTTACTTAGTCTCCCTGAGTCTGAACTCGTACCGCAACATAAAATTTACTTCACTCTCAACTGGAAAACATGGAAAGATCCTTCACACGCCCATAACTCGGGGCTATCACTTCCACTAATAGGGACAATACCAAACGTATAAGTTCAAAAACACTTGTTCACACAATTAGCACCTCGGTGCTCAAGCCATAGGCAAAGATCCGGCCTCAAGTCTTTCAGACTGGCCCAACATCAGCTCACAGAGATTACATCTCGCCCCTTGATCGGGGAATCACAAGCCATCAAGGCACATCTGATACTGAGCGCTCATGCGCGCATACGAACGTGTGGAAGCAATTTCAAGAGTTACTTTTCAAGCTGAATCAAGGACGCACGATAAGATTACAAGAAAGTGAAGTTTTCCTAAAGGTTCTGCAGCCTCTCGAGGATAAATACAGACGTCTCCGTACCGATCCGCGAGACTCTACTAAACCTGCTCATGACTCGTGAGACCTAGTAACCTAGGCTCTGATACCAACTTGTCACGACCCAAAATCCGCCCCCGTCGTGATGGCGCCTCTCATGAAGACAAGGCCAGCCAGACCATTCCAGAACACCTCTTTTAAGCAGTTAAACAGTTCATAAATAGTTTAAATATGTTTTCATGATATTAATTAGCGGAAATACAACCCAACACAGCCCTAATCGGGGTGTCACAAGTCACTAGCATCTATTAGAGTGTAAATCCAACTACAAGGTCTAAAATATACAAAATCGGAATAATGAACAAAAAAAGAGGAAAACGGTGCTGCGAACGCTGGCAGTCACCTCGCTAACTCCTATAACTCTGCCTCTGATCAGCCAAAACCCACTAACGGGTGGATAAATACCTGCATCTGCACACGAGGTACAGGGAGTAAAGTGAGTACTCCAACTCAGTGAGTAATAAAGATAAATAATAACCCGCTAACGGGTGGATAAATACCTGCATCTGCACACGAGGTGCAGGGAATAAAGTGAGTACTCCAACTCAGTGAGTAATAAAAGTATATAATAACTGAGCAGTAAGAAGTCACGTAAAGCAAACCATCATGCTGTATAGAAGCAGTGTAAAACCCTTTGAGAAAAGCAGTGAAGCTGTGAAATCTTTAGAAAAACATTTTAGCTCAGTTCAAACCTCTTTTGAAAATGACTTTTTCAACAGTTATGCAAATGAATGCAAAATAATTAGTGCAGATAAGCACAGAAATCTGTCCCTCGGGCACAAAACTTACTCAACAGATAGTGCCAGGCAATCAGGTAGATACCCGCGAAGTAACACAAACAACAGATAATGGCAGACAAATGCAATAAAGTGAACACATAGAACAGTACTAGTACCGCTGCGGCGTGCAGCCATATCCACATATCGCTGCGGCGTGCAGCCCTATCCATTTATCGTCGACGCCGCTCACTAGGGGTGTGCAGACTCCGGGAGGGGCCCCTTACGGCCCAAGCGCAATATCAAGCCATCTCGTGGCATCAAATCTAGGCCCTTGGCCTCATACCAGTATCAGTATAACACTGCTGCGGCATGCAGCCCGATCCGTATATACATATATATTGCTGCGGCGTGCAGCCCGATCCAATAGTATCCTCACAATACAGGCCCTCGGCCTAACTCAGTCAACAAAATCACATAAGCCACACGAGCAACAATAAACATGATGCTCAGCCCAAAATATTATTGGAAATATCCTTTCAAGTGTTAAAGAAAGTAAACTTGGCTGAGTTTTGAAAACAGTGAAAAAGAAATACATGACTGAGTTCAAGTATAAAATCAAAACAGTGAGGAAATATCAACGACCATCCCCGAAGGGGTTCAAATAGCTGGCACGAAGCCCAAATATGGCAATCAGCCCAAGATCATGATGATAACAAATAAGTTTCAGTCAATTACACAGTAAAATCATAAATCGGGACGTACCAAGTCACAATCCCCAACGGTTCTCTACCCCACGCTCGCTATCCGGCGTGCAAGTCACCTCAATATAGCACTACGATGTGCAATCCAGGGTTTTAAACCCTCAGGATATCATTTACAATCATTACTTACCTCAAACCGGCCAAAGCTCTAGCTCGCTATGCCCTTGCCTCTCAAATCGGCCTCCTCAAGCGTCGAATCTGACCAAAACCAGAGCGAATACGTCACAATATGCTAAGGGAGCAAAGCCCAAGCGAAAACAATCAACAACGGAAACAAATCCCGAAATTAGCAAAACCCGAGCCCCCGGGCCCACTTCTCGAAACTCAGAAATTTTCACATTATTAGTATCCTTATCTCGCCACGAGTTTATACATATCAAGAACACAAGAGTCGAAGTTCAATTGACCCTTCAAATCCTCAATTTTTGCTCTCTTAAGTTCAAGCCCTAAAGGACCATTTTTAATCCATAATTTCTTAAATTTTCAGTCTAAATTCATGAAATAACACCATAGGATTGTGTTTTGAGTCAAAAATCCTTACCTTATAGAAGTTCTTTTGAAATCCCTCTTCAAAATCGCCCAAAAGCCCTCAATCCGAAGTTGGAAATGATAAAACCCTTCAAAAATCGCGAAGGATGAATTATATACCTTCTGCCCAGGGGTTTTCGCATCTGCGACCCCTCCACCGCTTCTGTGGTACCGCATTTGCGGTTAAAAGTCCGCTTCTGCGGAAATTCATTAAAAATCCCAGAAGTCGCTTCTGCGACACCATTTCCGCATCTGCGGTTTCGCAGATGCGGCCACCTCGACCGCTTCTGCGAAAAATCATCACTTGGCCTAAACCGCATCTGCGATCCACCAGCCGCATATGCAGCTCCGCAGGTGCGGCCACCCGCCGCATCTGCGGTTCCAGCCTTCCTCCTCCAAAACCGCATCTGCGGTTGTTCCCCCGCATGTGCGACACCGCACCTGCGGTCCCCAAGCCGCAGGTGCGAAAATACCAGCAACAACAAAAACTCTGAAATTTCCCAAGTTCAAAATCTTCCCGTTAGCCATCCGAAATCACCCTGAGGCCCCCGAGACCTCAACCAAAAGCACCAACACCTCCTAAAACCTCATTCAAACTTGTTCCAATCATCAAAACACCCCAAACAACACCAAAACCATCAAATTACATCGGATTCAAGCCTAAGTTCTTTTAAAACTTCCGAAACACGCATTTGATCAAAAATCCAACCAAATCACCTCCGAATGACCTGAAATTTTACACACACATCCCAAATAACACAACGAAACTACAGCAACTCTTGGAATTCCATTCCGACCCTCGGATCATAAATCTCACCTATCAACTGGAAATCGCCAAAATACTAACTTTGCCAATTCAAGCCTAATTCTACAACGGGCGTCCAAAACAACTTCTGATCACACTCCTAAGTCACAAATCACCTAACGAAGCTAACCAAATCATAAAAACTCTGATCCGAGCTCATATACAAATAAGTCAACTCTTGGTCAAATCTTTCAAATTTAAAGCTTTCCGCTGAGACTGTTCTTTCAAATTCATACCGATTTCCGTGAAAACCAAAACCAACGATCTACATCAGTCATAAAACATTACACGGGGCAAGTCATGCCCGAGAATTGGCGATCAAAGCGCAAAAGCTCAAAACGACCGGTCGGGTCGTTACAGATATATGTATGTATGTATGTAACTATAGAAATGGTGTATCGTTATTGGATAAAGAATATTTGAAGATATAAGTGAATTTTTTACCTAGCTATATATATATATATATATACATATATATATATATATATATATATATATATATATATATATATATATATATATATAT
>NW_017671676.1:132886-160753 GCF_001879085.1 Nicotiana attenuata
TATATATATATATATATATACAAAACCATAAAAAAGAAGAAATTCAATATCCCTTAAATCTAGCTTATCAGTTACATGACACTCAACCCCATTTCCAATAATTTCTCCTACATTTTTAGATTCTTTCCTTTTCCAAAGGATTACAAAAATACCTTTTCTCTTTCTTAACAATTACAAAATTATTCTTACCTATAGTAAGAAATCTCGCTTACCAAAATCTTGCTTACCCAAAGTTATCCCCCGAATATTGCAGATTCTTTCCTCTTCCAAAGCTTTTGAAATTCAATTTCTCTCTTTCTTACTTATGACCCAAAATCTCTGTTTCTTATTGATACAATACAATGAAATTCGAAATATTGCTCTAGAATCAAGTGGTGGGGTAAGTTTGAATCTTGTTTTCTTTCTTTCTAAAATCTTTATTGTATGTGACTTGTATATGATGCATCAATACCCAAAAATAATACTCGATACAATATAATACGATTATATTAAATTTTAGTGTAGAGTTGTGATTGAAGGTTGAAGAAGATGAAGATCATAATTGTGTCACAATTTTTCAGAAATGTATCGCGATTGTATTATAATTGTATATATATATATCATAATTGTTGCAGGAATTATATTAAAAATGTATGATAATTGTATATTCATTGTATATTTTTACGAGCAGTTGTGCGTTCGTGACAAATTTCACAATTTGTATCACAAGTGTGATAATTGTATATTAATTTATTAGTATTGTATCAGGTATTATTTTGGGTATTCATATACCGGATACAAGTTAGATACAATTGTGATAAAAGAATAATACATTTATGTTTTAGGTACTGGTGATTCTGATACAATTCAAATACAGTTATGACACAATTATCATACAATTATCATAAAATTTCAGAGTATTTTTTAATAATAAAGCTGTCGATAATGGTGGAAAGAGAGAAGATGGAGATTCTGGGCGTAGATTAAGGGATTTTGATATTAAAAAAAAGGAGGGAAGAGGAGAGGGAAAAAAAAAGGAGAGAAGAGGAGAGGGAAAAAAAAGGAAAGGATATAATTGAATCCCTTAATTGAATGCACTAATAATGAAGTGGGAGTCTTTTAAGTAGCAATATATACAAATTGTAAGAAAAACCTAGATATTTGTTAAAAACTTCCAAACATAGAGAACATAGGTAAATAAATTTCTATTATAGTACAACTAGGTAAAAATTCCGATATATAAATGTCATAATAAAGGTTAAGTACAAATAAACAGGATCAAAGATAATTTTGCTTTGAGCTTAAATGCTCTCATTGACTGCGTAAAGGTTTCAAGGAAATTTATATGATCCTCGACTACTCTACTATTTTTTTGTTTTTTTGTTTCTCACTTGATCTCCGTTATCCGATTGGAGTCCCACTATATTCATATTTGCGCTACGTAGGACCTCATTGGGGAAAAGTGCTCCCTACCAAGGATTTTTTCATACCCATGGCTCGAACCCCAGACCTCTGATTAAGGGTGACTTTTGAGATGAATGCTTTTATATTTGTTAAATAATTTTTTGATATATTTAAATCATCTTGAAAGAATTAAAATACTTTTAAATTTTATTTTCATGTTTTACTTAAATAAAATAAAAAAATTTAATTATTATCTTTAATAAAAAATATTTGAGATTATTTATTTATTCATGTAATATTAACTATTAAGTAAATCTTTTCATACCCTTATTCGTAATTTGATACTCAAAAATACTTTTTGAAAAGCTTGGCCAAACACAAATCTTTATTGTCCAAAAGTGCTTTTCAGATTGATTAGCCAAACACAAACTGCTTCTTTCCAAAATTACTTTTGAAAAAAACACTTCTCAAAATAAGTAGATTTTTGACCAAACAGGCTATTAGCCTGAAATTTAGGGAAAACAAATAAACACAGTTAGATTTGGTGTTTTCTTAAAGTCTTCCCACAGCAGATGAGGTTTGAAAATAGCACTATAACTATTGAAAAGAATAATATAAACAAGAGTACTCTTGTAGTCCTATTTCTGTCCTATATATGAAGGATATCAGCCAACTATCCAAATTCAGATAAGGTTGAAAAGATCATGCAGACCCTAAAAGGGACAAAATCCAAGAAGCATATAAGAATTTTAGGCAACTCTGAAATGATTCAAGTGTTGAATCTTTTTTAAGGTTTTAGATAACATATTATATTATAATAAAACAATACAAAAAAAGTAAAGTAATTGTGTTGTGTTGAAATTTTTGTTGGTATACATAATCAACCTCTTCCTTTTGATAGATTATTGGCACATCATGTTTTTGAATAAGACAACCCACTAAAAATCATTGACAATGGTCAAATAGCTTCTTCCATTGAGTAGATTGTTGAATTCTGATCTTCTTCCTAGTAGAAAAAGAAAATAGTTGCCTTCATTTTCCTTTTAACCAAGTATGGCTTTTAGAGGATTTTTGTAATTAAAGTAATTGATTTTGAAAAATAACAACAGAAGCATATAGTTTGCAGTATTTCTTTCGACCTAACTCATGTGTAGCACATAGAAGTGACAACTCGGTTTTTTAATTTAGGATTCATGGAATTATCCTCTATTACTCGAGTATAATAATGGTTTGCTTAATTATTATCAATCGTTTTATCATGAAGTCATTCAAAAATTAAAGGTGTAGATTCAATTCAGTTAGTGTTTGCTGCTTATATCGCTGATCGGTATGTGATTGAAAAATATGATTTAGAAGAATCTGTCTTCATATTTAAGCAGAAGGCAAAAGTCATTTGTTAGTTTTTAAGTTAAATATTCATTATCATAATAAGTAGTTAATTAGTATAACTGCAATCTCATTACATAGTAGACTCTTCTCCTCGATCCGTCATTATTCATATTTTGTGCCTGAGGACATATATTCTAGATACTCCTTCGCCAGTGTCTTTTTACTTCTCACTGCTGTTATAAACAATTGAAAAATGACATCAGGTAGTCACTTTCAAGTTTGTTGTTTAAAATATATTCACAGTTCACGCTGTATTTAAAGATTAGCTAATTTCACTCAAACTTCAGGACACAGAATCCTAGAGTTTAAACATCCAATTTTAAACTTCAGGACATCGTATCCTAAAGTTCGAAAATTGTGTCCAGAGATTCGGATCTTATGTCCTGAATTTTAAATTACAACAACAACAACAACAACAACAACAACAACAACAACAACAACAACATACCCAGTAAATCTCACTAGTGGGGTCTGAGGAGAGTAGAGTGTACGCAGATCTTACCCCTACCCCGAAAAGGGCAGAGAGGCTGTTTCCAGGAGACTCTCGGCTCAACAAGAAAGGCAATAGTATAAGAAAATAAATAAGAGAAAATAAATGTAACAAAAAAAATACCAGTAAGAAAATAACCACAACGAATAAGTGAAAGGACAATAACACAAAACTATGCAAAACACCAATGTGAATACCACAATGACCGCTAACAAACCTAACGAAACTCTAACAGACTACCCGGTACAAAGAGGGAAGAACTCTCGACTACCCCCTAGCCTACCACCCTAATGCTCGACCTCCACATGTTTCTATCAAGAGCCATGTCCTCGGAAATCTGAAGTCGCGCCATGTCCTGCCTGATCACCTCGCCCCAATACTTCCTAGGCCGCCCTCTGCCTCTTCTCGTACCTGCCAAAGTCAACCGCTCACACCTCCTAACCGGTGTATCTAGGCTTCTCCTCCACACGTGTCCGAACCATCTAAGCCGCGCTTCCCGCATCTTATCGTCCACGGGAGCCACGCCCACCCTCTCCCGAATATCTTCATTCCGAATCTTATCTAGCCTAGTGTGCCCACACATCCATCTTAACATCCTCATTTCTGCTACTTTCATCTTCTGGATATGTGAATTCTTGACTGGCCAACACTCAGCTCCATACAACATGGCCGGTCTAACCACCGCTTTATAGAACTCACCTTTGAGTTTCGGTGGCACATTCTTGTCACGCAGGACTCCAGACGCTAACCTCCATTTCATCCACCCCACTCCTATACGGTGCGTGACATCCCAATCGATCTCCCCATCTCTTTGGAGAATTGACCCTAAGTACTTAAAACTTTCTCTCTTGGGGATGACCTGTGAGTCAAGCCTAACTTCCACATCCGCTTCCCCCGTCACGTTGCTGAACTTACATTCCACATATTCTGTCTTAGTCCTACTCAACTTGAAACCTTTAGACTCTAGGGTCTGCCTCCATACCTCCAGTCTCCCATTAACGCCGCCTCGCGTCTCATCAATCAGAACTATATCATCAGCGAACAGCATACACCATGGCACCTCTCCTTGGATATGGTGTGTCAGTGCGTCTATCGCCAGAGCAAATAAGAACGGGCTGAGCGCAGATCCTTGGTGTAATCCCATAACCACCGGAAAAGGCTCTGAGTCACCTCCCACAGTCCTTACCCGAGTCATAGCTCCATCATACATATCCTTTATCGCCCTAATGTAAGCCACCGACACACCTTTCACCTCCAGACACCTCCAAAGGACGTCCCTAGGGACCTTGTCATATGCCTTCTCTAGGTCAATAAACACCATATGCAAATTCCTCTTCCTATCCCTGTATAGTTCCACCAACCTCCTGATAAGGTGGATAGCTTCCGTAGTAGAATGGCCCGGCATGAACCCGAACTGGTTTTCCGATATAGACACTGCCCTCCTTAACCTCATTTCTACCACCCTCTCCCAGACTTTCATGGTATGACTTAGTAACTTGATACCCCTATAGTTGTTACAATTCTGGATATCTCCTTTGTTCTTGTACACCGGAACCATTGTACTCCACCGCCACTCATCAGGCATCCTCTTTGTCTTGAAGACAATATTAAATAGCCCAGTCAGCCACTCCAAGCCTGCCCTACCCGCATATCTCCAAAGCTCTACTGGAATCTCGTCAGGTCCGGTCGCTTTGCCCCGACTCATCTTACCCATCGCGCCCACGACCTCCTCAACCTTAATGCGCCTACAATACCTAAAGTCTCGGGACTGTAGGAGTGCCCCAATTTCCCTAACACGATGTTTCCATCCCCCTCTTCATTCAGAAGTTTATGAAAGTACGACTGCCATCTTTGCCTAATCTGGGCCTCTTCCATCAATACTCGACCGTCCTCGTCTTTGATACACCTCACTTGATCCAGATCGCGAGCCTGCTTCTCTCCCGCTTTGGCCAATCGAACTAACTTCTTATCCCCACCTTTGCCCCCCCAGTTCCTCATAAAGCCGACCAAAAGCGGCAGTCTTAGCCTCTGAGACCGCTACTTTCGCCTCCTTCCTAGCCTTCTTATATCTTTCTCTGTTCGCTCGCCTTTGATCCTCGTCGGTGCTCTCTATTAACTTAATGTATGCCGCTTTCTTGGCTTCTACTTTACCTTGGACCACGTCATTCCACCACCAGTCGCCTTGATGCCCGCCATAATAGCCTTTCGAAACTCCCAACACCTCTCTTGATGCCTCCCTTATACAGTCCGACGTCGCCGTCCACATAGCGTTAGCGTCCCCACCACTCTTCCAAGCACCCATATTTGTCAGCCGCCCCTCCAACTCTTGCGCACTATCCTCAGACAAAGCTCCCCACCTGATTCTCGACGGACCCCGAAATAAACCTCTTCTTCCTCTTCATCAAAATACCGACGTCCATCACTAGGAGCCTACGTAGAGTTGCGAGGTTCTCACTCGGGATCACCTTGCAATCCTCGCACAAACCCCTATCACACCTCTTGAGGAGGAGATAGTCAATTTGAGTCTTAGACACCATACTCCGAAAAGTAACCAAATGTTCCTCCCTCTTCGGAAACATAAGTTCACGATCACCAACTCAAAAGCTCTAGCGAAATCCAACAGTGAGGTACCACCCCCGTTCCTATCACCAAAGCCGAAGCCACCATGCACCTCACCATAGCCACAAGCATACGACCCAATATGACCATTGAAATCCCCTCCTATGAATAGCTTCTCCGTCGGCGGAATACCCCGGACCACCTCATCCAGCGCCTCCCAGACGCGCCTTTTTACCTCCTCGTCCAATCCCGTTTGTGGCGCGTAAGCGCTAATGACATTCAGAGTGCTCCCTCCAACTACTACCTTAATCACCATCAATCTATCATTCACCCGTCTTACCTCTACCACCGACTCTCTGAGCTCCCTGTCCACCGAAATGCCCACTCCGTTCTTGCCCTTCACGACTCCGGAGAACCACAATTTATACCCATCTACATTCCTCGCCTTCGATCCTACCCACCTAGTCTCCTGCACACACGCTATATTGACCCTCCTCTTCTGGAGAATCTTCGCCAGCTCTATAGACTTACCTGTCAACGTCCCTATATTCCACGATCCAACTCTCAACCTACATGCTACCTTGTTCCCTTTACCCCCTTTGGGCCCCGTCCCACCCCCGACCCTTGCCCTACCCCCCTCCCCACCATCCGACCTCCCCGAGGACATGACCCTACTCTGCCATTACAAACCACAGTCTCTATACCTACGAAGGTCTAAAAATGAAACGGAGAAAAAATACCACACAAAATAATAAAAGGGAGCAAATAGTAACTACAAGCCCACTAAATTGACTAGACTAGTACGAAATACTACGGTAATGAAGAAATTAACACAGGGGACAGAGAAACAAGAGGCGGGAGGTACCAATTCCCGTGAATAGAACCTGGAACTCCCGACTTGGTATACTCCCGAAGCTGCGGAGCCTGGCGTATAGCTGCTACTTTATTGCTTGTGCGCATGCACCTCCCAAAATAATACCTGCAAAATACACAAACACCCACGGAAACAAGAGAATAGGGTAGCAAAAAACCTAGAAATGAAAATCAATATCTTCTACAAATTACCCTTAAAGCCAAAAATCCGCTTTAATTCGAATGAAGAGTGTTTGAAGAAAAGAAACTACCCCTAAAAAATTAAAATTTCTTCCTCTGTCTTTGCTTTCCAGCCCGTTACAAGAAACTGAGGAGATTTTACTTCACCGCCGGGTAAGATTTAGCGGCGAGAGACGGCGAGGATGACGGTAATTCGGAAAATTGAGAATTTCCAAAGATTTCGTTTGGAAAACAGTTTTCTAAATGCTAACAGTAAATAAAAGTTTTCTGAAAACTTACGAAGGAGAATCAGATCTTGAGAAAAATGAACTGTTGAAATGGTAGTTTTACACGAAACAATCTACACAAGAAGAAATAATCTACACGAACAAGAAGAATTTGTTTTTGCGGCAATTGTTCCAAATCGAGAATGGAACTTTGTTTGAAATTGAGAAGGCAACGTTCTGTTCCTAAATGGAACTTTGTTCAAATTAGCAGATCAAAAATTCGGGACGCTAAGTCATGAATTTCCAAATTCGGGATACTTAGTCCTAAAGTTTGGATGAATTGAATAATCTTTAAATACATTATAAATTATGAATATATTTTAAATAGCGGGCTTAAAAGAGGCTATTGATGCACTTCTCCCTATTTAGTTCTCAATCAGCTTCTCAATTTCCGAAGGTTTAGGGCTTTTTTCTCTTTTTGGTTTTGAACTAAAATGGGATAATAGTTTAGTGTTCCTCTGGGGAGAAATTCAAAAATAGCCAAATTTACAAGTGGTCATTGAAAAATAGCCACGGTTTCAAAATTAATCGAAATTTAGCCATTTTTCATGTAAAGATAAATCTGAACGAAAACACTGTTCAAAATCAGAAAAATATTCCAGCATAATACACTAGAACTCCAGTATATTATATTAGAGTTTCAACGGAACTCCAGTATAATATACTGGAACTCCAGTATAATATACTAGAATTCCAGCATAATTTACTGGAGTTCCAGTATAATATACCGGTCCAGCATAATATGCTGAAAGCTCATACACAGGTGCTCCAATCTCTAGTATATTATGCTGGAACTTTCCACGTGTTGGAGTTCCAGCATAATATGCTGGATGTTCATACACAGGTGCACAAATCTCCAATATATTATGGTGGAACTTTTCGTGTTGCAGCAAAATAGTGGCTATTTTTCAATAACTTTACAAACGCTAACTATTTTTCAATTAACAGCGCGAAAACTGGCTAGCCAGTGCTATTTTTACGTTCTTCTAGCTGACGGGCTTTTTCAAAGTACAAGTTATCTTCTTCGAACATTTACCTAGAACAAATGATTTTTTAATTGAGAAAACTTCAGAGATTTTACCCCCCCCCCCCCCCCCCCCAAAGTACTATTTTTCAACAATTATCCATTTAATCATGCTACCAAAAATAGTTAAAAAATTACCAATAACATACAACTTTCAAAAAACCTAAGCAAAAAGAAAATATTTCTCAATGAGTATTATTGAATTTGTTGAAAATACATAAATGAGACACTATAGAAAATTTGAGAAAGATTGGAGGTAATTTGGACAAGTTTGGGATTAAAATTTGCGACCAATAATATATGATATTAAAAAAATTGAAAAAAAAAGATTTCTTTTCAATGGGTATGGTTGGAATTAGTTGAAAATACATATATGAGGAAATGTAAAAATTTAAGAAAGATTGGAAGTAATTTGGATTGATTTGGATTCAAAATTGATAGTCGAAATTGAGCTTAAAAGCTTCTCTTCGAAACATGAAATAGACGAGAGATATACATTTGATATGTATATATGTCATACACAAATAATACACTGGAGAAACACATCTCATTTTCTTGGATGTTCATCTTCTGCTTCAAATTTGGCTCAAATTTTCAAACTATCTCAAGTCTCCACTAAATCATCCCAAACATGAGATTCAAACACTTTGAGATGTATCCAATCTATTTCAACAGCACCCACTCGAAACAAAATCTAATTTTGGAATCTCAAATTTTAAAATTCAAGGTTAAGCAATGGCTTAATTTTCTTGACTTAATCGTTGCTCTATGGAACTTCGGCATCACGTTCACATTCTTTAGGTCACTTCGTAAGCTCCATTTGGAGATGTTCTGTTTTCTGTTGCAATTGCAAAGTTGAAGTTTGCGATTCATTAATTCTCGTTGATATCTTCATCTATTCCGAATGACTTTCGGCTTTTTTCTTTTTACTGAGAATCTTCATATGAGGGAATTAAATGCGAAAAGCAAGTAACACATGCAAAGATGATAATGCAACAAAAAGAAAAAAGAATCAACCAGCAGGGAGTCGCATAACCAGAAAGTCAAATTAGCAAAGGCTAATATTGGCAGCATTTTTGGAGCTAATATTAATAGTATTTTATGAATTGGCTAGTATTGGTTGCATAGTTGCTTTAAAATGATAAATTGGGTAGTTTTCCCTTCTTCTTTTTTTAATTTTGCATATGTAGGTAAATTTTCTTATCCTTTTTATGTTGGAATTTCCTTGAAAGCCCAATTTATCTATCACAGAAGGGGCAAAAAAACAAGTTAAAATAGCACGCTATAGCCAGTTTTCGGACTGGTCATTCAAAAATAGCCAGCGTTTACCAAGTCAATGAAAAATAGCCACTATTTTGCTGCGGCAGAGATCGGTCCAACATAGTATACTGGAGTTCGGTGCACCTGTGTATGAACTCCAGCATATTATGCTGGACCGGTATACTTTGCTGGCTCCAGTATAATATACTGGAGACTGGAGCACCGGTGCTCTTAACTCTAGTATATTATGCTGGGCCGGTATACTTGCTGGAACTCTAGTATATTATGCTGGAGTTCTAGTGTACTTATGCTGGAACTCCATCATATTATGCTGGAGTTCCAGCATACTTATCTTGGAACTCCAGTATAATATGCTGGAGTTCAAGTATACTTATGCTGGAACTCCAGCATAGGTTTTGAACAGTGTTTTCGCTCAGATTTTTCTTTACATGAAAAGTGGCTAAATTTCGATTACTTTTGAAACTGAGCTATTTTTGAACGACCAGTTGTAAATCTGGCTATTTTTGAATTTCACCCAAAAACAACGGATTTGAACTAAAATACAGAAGGGGGTTTGGCATGGCATGGCAACTAGGTCCAACAATTGGCATAAAATAGCCAATATTTTAGGATTTGGCATATGGTTGTCTAAAGTTATTCTCTCTCTTCTAATGGTTCAACCACCATCCTAAAAATAAGCCCCATCAAAATTATTTTCCTTAAAAATAGCAAAAAATATTTAAAACCCTCTCTCTCTTCTCTCATAGCAACCGTCATCCTAGAAATTAGGTTCTATTCCCATCAGTAGTATCAGAAAAAACTCTCAAATATTTTTTTATTATTTTTCTAGGTTTTTTATCTGTATATCCAAATATATATAACACAATAATATATATATATATATATATATATTAAAATTTTATTTTCCTTCTTTGTATAACACATTTCATATTGAAAACTCAAGTTCAAGACGACTCCACATGTGTATCCCCTATTGTATCCCATGTATATCTATATACATCAGTGATATCTCATGTATATAATGTATATATCCATAAAATTTATATTATATATACGATATACAATGTGATATACACTGGCGTCCATATAACAAAATTGTGTTATATACGCGATATACAAAGTGATATACACGGACGTCCTTAAAACCTGTGTGTTATATACACTAATGTACACGATATACAACATGATATACACATGTCGCAGTTGGATTTTTAGGTCCGATTTTTTACCCGAAACCAATCTAAATCACTTCTAATCTTGCTCAAATTTTGTATATAGCCTCGTTTAGATATTCTCAACCAATTTCAATCACACCCACTCGTTCAATCCAACAAAAAAAAAAAAAGAAGAGAGAAGAAAAACGAATTTGAAATGTATTTTTTCTCTCTTAGTTTTTGCTTATGATTTTCTCTGATGTGAGATCAACATTACCTTTTCATCCCACTGATTTTTTTCACATAGTTTTCAAGAATTTTTGCTAAACTATGAGAGCGAAAAAGAAGAGATAGAAGAAGAAATACAAGGAGAGAAAGGGGTGGGAAACAGTGAACAAGAAGACAAGTGAGCGGCAGAGGGGGGGTGGGGGGGGGGGAAGAAGACGGTTTGGGGCCAATTATTTGAGAGAGAATATATACGAGAGTAGTGTTTTTAGGATTTGGCTATATAATGCCAATTGTTTGAGGCTGTCTTTGCAAAACTTAATATAAGGCTAAAAAAATATCAATTCCCGTTATGTGTTGTCACCCAGTGCCATTTTTTCAACACAGAATAATACTTTTGGTAGCCCATGAAACCATTAGCAGCGCAACCTAAAGACATGAAAGTAGAGAAAATCTCACTTTATACCTATTAAACCCAAACTATTTACCCTTTAATACCTAGACCCAATCTATTTACTGTTCCTACCCATACGGTCCAGACTATTTATACGGCCCACCCATTAGCGGATTCCCATACCCGGCCCATCACCCAGCAGCCCATGCAATTAGCGGATTCCCATACCCCACCGTCATTTAATGTCTCATTTATTTTGTCTTTGTCCTTTAACGCTACAGACGGTTTCTCATACCCACCGTCATTTGGATGTCAAAGTACATTTTAGTGAAAGTGGATTTTCAAAATCATAGAATTTTTGTGTTTTTCTTTGTAATTTTGTGAATCAATTTTTGTGGGTTGTGGTGTTCACTATAGGTCGGAAGCATTGTGCGCATAAATGGTGGAGCCGTGGAAAACATCATTTTTCAATCCAAGTAGCTGCTGAATTCATTTCCTCAGTCATATCCGGTCCTAGTTTTTTAATATTTTCTGATTCTCCGTCTGTATTTAGTCCTAACCTTAGCAGTAGTCGTGTTGAAAACACAACTGAAAATGTAGAATTAGAGGGTGGAAAAGGCAACAATATTGATGCTTCGTCAGTCGATGGAACTCCCTACCAGTCATTACCTGAAACAAATTCCGAACCAGTCATTAGGGGTGTTCATAAAAACCCGAAAAACCGAACCAAACTGAAAACCAAACCAAACCGACCAAAAAAATCGGTACTTTTTGGTTTGGTTTGGTTTTGGTTTTGAATTTTAAAAACCGATTAAATTTGGTTTGTTTTGGTTTTAATCAGAAAAAAGCCGAACCAAACCGACTATAGGAGTAGCTATTGCAAATTTTTTATTACACCTATATATATGTATATTGTTATACAAAGTTTTAAAATTTTTATGGTAAATGTTAATAGTTTGCACTTTTAATATAGTTCTTTACTTTTACATTCTAGCTTGATTGGTAGTTTTCTTTTGTTTAGTGTAAGAATCCATTTCGTGTTAAAAATAACATATTTTTAATTGAGTCCTTAAATTATTCATCACTATTTGATTCAGTTATCATCAATATATCTTGGTAAATAATAGATTTCTCAAAGGGCAATTGATTTGATAGTGTTACATTGAAAATGTGGTCCCCGAAATATGTGTTTGGTAGTGTATGTCTTATATTTAAGAAAGAACTGACAAATAACCGAAAAAACTGAAAAACCGACATAAATCGAATCGAGAAAAACCAACTTAATTGGTTTGGTTTGGTTCTAATATTTGAAAAACCGACTTACTTGGTTTGATTTCTTTTTAGGGAAAAACCGATCCAAACCGAACCATGAACACCCCTACCAGTCATAGCAGGTGTTGCGGTGAATGATAAGGGAAAAGCTAAAGTTGTTGAGGATTTTGAGTTAGGAGGAAACCGACGTAAATCCATGCCTGAAATAGAGACTCAACCAGTCGATGATGATTGTAGCGATGTTTCTCAAGTAAAGAAGAAAAAAATTAGTGTTGCACCCAAGAAGGTAATTTTCTTAAAATTAGGATCTGTGCTTTTGAATATATAGTACATTGTTTTTTTAATTTCCTGGTATGCTTTTGTATTATATTATAGTTATAGTCAGTTGTGTTATTCTTAAGTGAATTCTATTTATGAGATTATTTATATGATAATGTTTTGCATTGTTGAGATTCCCTTGTGCCTATGGACATAAGTGCTATGTAGTAATTTTTGTAGTTATAGGCAGTTGTTGGAACAACTCCGTACAACTATATACCATGTTAGTATAGCTATATACTATATTGGTATATTGGTATCATATGCTTTTGGATTCTTTTTGGCTGTATTGGCTGTATTTAATTGGTACACTATTTGTTTTTCCTTTAATAATAGTAGTATTGTACAATATCTTGAAAATACTTTATAGCTGCACACCTTTTTGATTTTTCTCTTTATGCTTGTCTGTTATGTAATAGTAGTATAGTCATTTATAGTTGCCGAAAATTAGCCAGTAGAACTATATACCCTGTTGGTATAGTTATATGCCATGTTGGTATCATATGGTATTTGTAACATTTTTGGTTGTTTTAGTTGTATTTTTAAGTGAATTCTATTTCTGAAATTATTTATATGAACATGTTTTGTAGTGTTGGGATTTCCTTGTGCCAATGGAATAGATTACAAACCAAAGGTAGATTGGGATACCAACTGCAATGTCATTCGTTTGTTGAAAGATAATTTAACAAAGACGCAACTTCGGATGTTTAAGAAAACTTGCTTTGAATATATTTTGGATCTACCACCAGTTATTGTGCAGATTCGGGTTATGCACCATTTACTTATTAGAGAAGTACATCATGAGGTGAAAAATGAGATGTGGTTTGTAGTGAGTGAGTCTAAGTTGCGCTTTGGTTTGTATGATTTTGCACTCATTAATGAGCTAAAATGTAAGGGTGATACAAGTATAGAGAGCGTACCAGAGAATAGGCTGATTGCAAAATATTTTGGGACTCTATCTGTGACATTGGCCCAACTAGTAGACTGTTTTACGAAGAAGAAGTGAGAGACAGATGATGATGCATTGAAGGTAGGATTTCTTTATTTTGTGAACAACTTCTAACTTTCTCTGCTCAAAACCAAGGTTATTTCACGGTCTTACATTGACTTGGTAGACTACGGTGATTTTAATAATTATCCGTGGGGTATAGATGTTTATAACGCTACAATCGACTCGTGTTCCAAGAAGTTTCAAGATAATCCTTCTTTTTATGGACTCGGTGGCTTCTCGTTGGCTTTACATATTTGGTTATATGAATGTTGCCTAAGTTTGGATGGTCACTTTGCTGATCATATTGGAAACAAACTTTCACGAATTCTGAATTGGGTAGTTAAAGGTTAAACACAGAATGAGCGAGTTGCTTTGCGAATGTCTGGCTTGCAACGCGAGTCACATGTAGTTGTAGAAATATCCTAGAGCAATGATATACTATGTTGGTATACATGTATACCATATTGGTATCATATGGTAATAGGGATCATTTCTGCTACTTATAATTTTTTTGCTACTTATACTTTTAATTTTCTCATACTTTTATTGCATCTTTTAATGTTTTGGTGCAGTAGTTTAGTCACAGTTAGTTGTATCAATATCCTAGAGCAATGATATACTCTGTTGGTATACATGTATACCATATTGGATCATATGGTAATATGGATCTTTTATCTTTCCATGTTTTATTATCATTTCTATTTCTAAGTAGTGTCATTAATAATTGCAGCTAAAGAACATCACCCAACTGATGCTGAGAAGTAACTATTTGATGTGTATGGTCTAACTTTGAAATTGAAATTTATTGCACTGATAGTCATCTTGATAGCTTTCAGGCTTTTGGCACTCAATTGCAAAAGGTGCAATGTATGAATTAAAGTACTGGAGGTGATTTCGAACCTACTAATGCTGAGGTACTGAAGGAGTTACAAGGTCTGAAGCTTTTTGTGTAGACCAAGTTTGAGGAGGTGCTTGCAGCTATTGGTAGGCAGTCAATGAAACCAAAGGAAAATTCAGCGGTATTGATTTTATATAATATAATGCTATAGTATATTGTTCAAAGATGCAATATGTGCTTATAGGATACTATTCCATTCTTTACTTTTAGTGCACATAATATTCTTGTAATATACGTAATAATAAAATTATTATTTTCTCATTTTCAACATAATCAACAGGATAATGATCCTTACTTGGTGAGATGCATAATGATTAGGCTTAGCTAGTCTTAGAGACTAGGTATCGGCACGATATCCTACAGAGGGAAATTGGGATCGTGACAAGTTGGTATCAGGCCTCTAGGTTCATAGGTGTTATGAGTCACAAGAAGGTTTGGTAGAGTCTCCCGGATCGATACAGAAATGTCTGTACTTATCTTCGGGAGGCTATGGAACTAGGAAAAGCTTCACTTCTTTGATTCCTTATCGTGCAAAATTTTTGACTTCAGATTCTAAATTTCTGTCTTTCTATTCTCTTACAGATGGTGAGGACACATACAGTTGGATCAGTTTACCAGACACCCGCGCACCCCTACTAGAGCCACAAGAGGCTGGGGCCGGGGTAGAGGCCGAGGACGTCCACGTGGTGCAACCAGAGCATCTGTGATAAGTGGGGATTTTGATTACTTATTAGCGCCTTTTAGCTTTTGTTTTAGTCTAAAAGCATTGAATTGTGTTGCCAAAACTAATGAAATTATGCAAAATTGCAGGAATGACGAAAGTTGATCTCCCGATATGAAATCCGACTCAAAAAGGAGTAGTCCGAGGCACAAGGCATTAAAGGGCGCAAGAGCATAAATGTGCGGTCCACAGAAGGAATTCTACGACCGCAGAAGAAATTGCGGACCGCAGAATTCCATCTACGGCCGCAAGACAAGAAAACAACTTTAGCACAAATTTGCACGAATTATGTACCGCACATAAATTGTGCGGCCGCAAAGATGAGCTAAGAGTTGAAGCTCAGAGAGTGTGCAAAAAGACCAAGTCCAGAGCCACTGTGAATTGCGGACCGCACAAGAATTGTGTGGCCGCAGATGAATGGCTTGCGGCCGCAGTCCTAAATCTGCGGACCGCAGAAGAGTTGCCTCGTGGCTGCAGAGCTCCAGTTCCTATCAGATGAAGAAATCTGTGGACTGCACATGGAATTGTGCGGCCGCAGAACCTCCCAGAGGCATTTTTGTCCAAGATTTCCAGCTTTGTATAAATAGATGTATTTCACGAAATTAGGTCAAGTTTTGAGTCTCTGAAGTACTGTAGCCATTTCTCTTTGCCGTTTTAGAAAACTTTCGCTTATTTTGGTTTTTTATTAGATTTTTCTATTTTAATCTTCCAATATGAGTTTTATTATCTTTTCTTCTTTGTTTTCTTCTACACCCACTATGAGTAGCTAGATTTTTATTAGAGTTGTAATCAAACCCTAGTGTGTAAACCTTATGGGTGATTAATTTTATGCTTGTTTATGATTGGGTGTTTATTATTTAGCTTAGTTCATGCTTCAATTGTAGAATTGATGGTTGCAAACATTGATTCAAGCCTATTTGACTTAGTCTCTTCTTGAGAAAGAGGGACCTAGTCTAGGTTAACTTAGCTAACAAGGAATTAGGTCAATTGAGAGATTGATTAACCCGGTTAAAGGGTTCAACCTAGAGATAGTAATAATCCGACTTGATCTCTCATCAACTGTTTTGGTTGATACCCATTTGGTCTTGAGAAAGCCAAATTGGGCAAAACCACTCTTTGGCCGAGAGGTATTGAGTGGGTAACGTAGAGTTGTGAGTTATAATACACCTAGTCAATAAAATAATATAA
This sequence comes from Nicotiana attenuata, assembly GCF_001879085.1. NCBI lineage: Eukaryota > Viridiplantae > Streptophyta > Magnoliopsida > Solanales > Solanaceae > Nicotiana > Nicotiana attenuata. The sequence continues at coordinate 149,493 of NW_017671676.1, forward strand.
AAGTATTTATCCTATTAGGCAAATACCTAGGTCATGGTCACAGCCCTAGGCCTTTTATATATTTGGAAAACGCTCAAAAACAATTAACTTTAGTCTTCTGTCTTTAAATTTGCAATTATTAGCTTAATTTTAGATATAGAAACAAAAACCTATTTGTGAAAGTGCAATCTAGATACTTCACTTGCTTATTCCGAATATATACTCCTAGCTCCAATCTTAGCTCCTAGAGGATTCGATCCTGACTCTTTGTTGGGTTTTATTATTACAATCGACCGTGTCATACCTCTTTAGAGGCGTGCATTTGGATGTGATCAATTTTTGGCGCTATTGACGGGGAGCTAAAATGATGTTAGCTATATATTTGGGTTTTTGTGTGGATTATCCTCTTTTCCTTCCGTGTTACTAATTTGTGTGAATCAATTGTAGGTATAATTATAGCAGCGAACAACAATGAACTCGGAAACATGCCTTTGGGGGATGTGGACATTGAGGATGACCAAGTTGAAGAGGTTCCTCTTGAACCTCAAGCTAATAGAAGAGGCCAGGTGACACATGACAATGTCCTAGTTCTACCACCACCCCCACCAAGAGCGGCTCCACACCGCGTGTTGCCCAATGAAGGGTATGCAATGCAATAGTCCCTCCCCGTATTAGGGAGGGCAACTTTCAAATCACCAATGTGATGCTCACTTTGCTAGAGCAACGAGGTTTCTTCACCGGATCTCCAAGTTAAAATGCATACAAACATTTGAAGGGGTTTGTGGACACTTGTTGGGGGAGTAAACAAACAAATATCTCCGAGGATGATTTGAGGCTAATGCTTTTTCCCTTCTCTCTACGGGGGAAAGCCTTAGATTGAGTAGAACGATTGCCGAACCATTCCGTTTATACTTGGTATGAGTTTGCAGATTGCTAAGTTCTTCTCACCCGGGCATATGGCTACACTTAGAGATGAGATTTTAGAATTCAAGCAAGATCCCAATGAACCGCTACACGAGATATGGGAGCGGTATAGAGAAATGATCAAAGAATATCCCAACAACGATATGACGGAGAATATGATTCAATACACTTTCTATCGTGGGAATAATACGACCAACCAGTGTGTGGTGAATCAACTTGCCGGTGGAAATTTTATGACAATGCCCTATGTAGAGGCTTGTGAGATTTTGGATGAAATGGTAGAAACATCATCGGCAAGTCAATGCCATGGAAGGGGTGAACATGATGGTGAACAAGAGAAAAGTAAAGGGCCCACAAGTGCAAAATCAAGTGGAGAATTATGTGCAAGAGGATAGTGGGTTTGATCAGATGACTCTTATAATGAACAAGAGGAGGAGGTGAAATATGTGAACAACTTTAAAGGGCAATGAAAGAACTTCCAAGTCCAGAATCAACAACAATGGTGACCTCAAAACAATTAAAGTAATTGGAACTCAAGCAATCAGGGTAACTGGAGGTGGTGGCAACAATCAAGGGAATTGTCATAGCAACAACAATCAAGGAAATTGGAGTGGAAATAATCAAGGAAATTCGGGGGAGGGGTGGTAACAACCAAGGCGGATGGAACAATAATCAAGGCAACCGGGGGTCAGGTTTTCAAAGGCCCGATGTATCAAGAACAGAGCAACCCGCCTCCTTATCCTTCCCATGGTCCAAGCTCTTCCAACAATGAAATGGGGCGTATTGAGAATATGTTCAAGCAAATGATGGAGAAGAATGCCGATTCTGATGTCCAACTTGCCTCAATCGACAACTTAGAAGTACAAATGGGGCAAATCTCTCAAGCTCTAAATACTCGTCCTAAGGAGGCATTACCAAGTGACACAGTGGTGAACCCAAAGGTTGGGAAAAACACTGGGTATGCCATGGACATTACTACAATAAGCTGAAAAGGTGGAATGAACCTACCTCAAGCCAAAGGCAACTTGTGGATGAAGAGCAAGTGGTAAAAGAAGAGGAGATCCCGAACAACGTTGAGCAATCTAATAATGAGGTTCTGATTGATATTGATGAGAGTGTGGAAGAGACTCAAGAGGAGGTGAACCCGTCTAGGGATCACATTATTGACATACCAGAAACGGTAGTGCAAAGGCTAAGGCACCATTGCCTAAGCCTCCACCTTCATACCCTCAAAGACTTGCCAAGCAAAATGGTGAGAACCAATTCAAGAATTTTATCCAAATGATGAAGAGTCTCTCAATCAATGTGCTATTAGTTGAAGACTTGGAGGAAATTCACGGTTATGCAAAGTTCATGAAGTATCTTGTGACAAAGAAGCGGTCTATGAATTTTGAAACTATCAAAGTCACTCATCAAGTGAGTGCAATTGTGAATTCAATGGCTCCCAAGTTGGAGGATCCCGGTGCTTTCACAATTCCTTGTACAATTGGAAGTGCCGAGTTTGCAAAAGCTCTTTGTGATCTTGGGGAAAGTATCAATTTGATTCCCTATTCGGTTTTCAAGACATTGGGAATTGGGCAACCAAGGCCCACCTCTATGAGATTGCAAATGGCCGATCGTACTATGAAGAGACCTTTGGGAATGAATGAGGATGCTTTGGTTCGTGTTGATAAATTCATTCTTCCGGCGGATTTTGTCATTCTAGATTGTGAGGTTGATTATGAGGTGCTGATTATTCTTGGGAGACCTTTCCTTTTTACGGGGAAGGCTCTTTGTGATGTTGAAGTCAGACAACTTACTTTCCGGGTTGGTGATGGAAAAGTGAATTTCCATGTGTTTAAGTCCATCAGGCAGCCCAATAGCAATGAGATGTGCTCTTTTGTGGACTTGGTGACTAATGTGATTGTGGATGAAATAAGTGTTGTGATAAATGTTGGTGATATGTTGGAGACCGTCTTGCTCAACTTTGATGATGACGAGATGGATGACTTCATGGTATGTGTTAACTCTTTGTAAGGAATGGGGTCGTACAACTATGAACCCCGAAAATTGTCCTTGGATCTTGAAAATAGGACAACTCCTCCTACAAAGCCTTCAATGGAAGAGCCTCCTATCTTAGAGTTGAAGCCATTGCCTACACATCTTCGGTATGAATTTATTGGCCCTTCGTCTACATTACCAGTTATTCTTTCCTCTTGCTTGACTAACGTGCAGGTAGATTCTACATTGGCGGTGCTACAAAAGAGGAAGAAGGATATTGGGTGGACATTGGTGGACATTCGGGGAATAAGCCCCGCCTTTTTCATGCACAAATGTTACGATCCAAACCGATGGGCCGCGACGGGTGCCCGAATCCTACTTGTCGAACATCCTTAAGCATGCGTTTAAGATATAAACATGAATAGCATACGTGAGGGAAATCTATCCAAAAGACATATGTACATATACATGTGGAGTACAGTGGGCGAGCCGGCAAGGCTGCTATAGACAACTATATACCCAAAACTGGAAGCCGTCAAGGTCACACACTATCCAACTATACATAGCTGTCTACAGACCTCTAATAGAAATACAGCTGTACAAAGACGAGACTGAGCCACATCATACCCATATACGTATACAAGCATATCGTACCAAATCAAAAGCAGCTCCGGATCAAGTGGAGCATGCCAACTCTTGCTGATCAAGAATCCTAAGAAGGGGGACTGTCAGCTTGCTACCTGCACATATGGGCATGAAATGCAGGCCCTGGGAAATAGGCCATCAGTAAGAATAAAGTACTAAGTATGTAAGGCATGAAAATCAATACATAAAAGAATTAGACGAAACATGGAATAAAGAAATCCACCTGTAAGTCTGAATAATTTTGTAAATTCTGCAACATTTATAGTGTCATGCACGTGCATGTAAATGTCGTGTCATGCATAGGTATAGGTGTACATAACATCATCAAGCCTCTGAGCGCATCCCATCATATCGTCTCGGCCACTGTGGGCAACATCATCAACATATACCAACTGATCAGGTGGTGGTGCGTATATAATGCCGGAACCTTTTCCCATATCCCATATACATATATTTACATATATACGCGTATATAACTCCAGCTGCTCATGGGTAAGCTTTAATGAATGCAATGCATGAAATGCATAAAAAATACGTTAATAAGATTTTCTCGGAATGCCATAAAACTCAATATACCTTCCAGATAAACTTTATCAAATACGTATTTTTCTGAGACCCATGAATAGATGATATAATAATAATTCACATGGGGAATCAAGAATATAGATACCCCTAGTATTTCTATGAATAGAGTCCTTTATGAAAGTTGCGTATTTTGCTCGTTTCATTTGTATTATTTGGATCATACCAAAAAGAAAGAAGGGATAGCCTTAGCATACCTGGAGTATATGATGTTCTTGGAAAAACGTTGCATCGTACTCCGCCAGAATCGCAAAAGTTTACGTTGCTAAAGTTACAATAATTATCGTTGGGTTGGTTGAAGAATCACGTTGCTTAATGTAACATTTGGAATATGATTCAAGTGTTTGGAAATGAAAAGTTGAAAACTCCTAAGAATGGCCAACATTTCCTCCACTTCTAATTGTAGTATTTGAGAATGTGATTTGTTGAAAGCTTAAATGAATTCACTTCTGATGGTAGAGTCTTTGGTATGGAAATGTTAAACTCTGATTGTAGTATCTTGAGAATGAATTTGTTGAAATTCATCAGAATGACTAACGTCCCCACTTGTCATTGTAGTATCTTTGTATGGAAATTCTTTGAATTGAAATGCCTTGTATGTGGCATATTAGGTTGCCACCTAATAAGAATGACTAAGAGTCATTCCTTTGGGATGTGGCTTGCTGCCACGTGAGGATGGGTGTGGGAAGGTTTAATCTTTATCCACTTATTAGGTAATTAGGTAATGTCCCGTTACCCGGTAATTAACCAATTACCCGCATAATTAAGAATTGTCTCAAATTACTTAAAATTTTACTCATTTTTAATATACTTTATACATCATACTATCATGGTCGTATGGTACCTTGCATGGTACTAGTCCATAAATATCGGGTATTACAGCTCGGACCATATTTTATCCCAAATTGACAACCTTCAACGAAACTCATTTTCTTTAATTCGTGTACCCTTTACCCTTCATGGCACTTACTTATCGCTTGTTATAAATAGCATAAATACGTTAACCTCAAGTTAATCTCATCCCCGAGTCTACGTCGATTAACTGAAGATGAAACTCTAACGTACGAAAATGGGAGATGTAACATCCTTCCCCCCTTAGAAACATTCATCGTCGAATGTGAATTTGGCAGAGTCGCCTTTGTAACAATACTACTACCAACTCCCACATAGGACCACAATCATCAGTAACGACAATGGCCTCACACGACCAATGACAATAACTAACAGAAGAATTCATACACGTACCTTAAGGTTGTGATATCTTAGTCGGACCCTTTTCCGGAGGAGGAAATAAATAGGGATATCTAGACTTCATGTGTTCCTTGGCCTACCAAGTCATTTCTTCCACATTGTTGTTTCTCCAAAGTACTTTCACCGAAGCTACATCTTTAGTTCTCAATCTCTGAACTTGTCTGTCTAATGTAGCAATGGGAGTTTCTTCATATGATAGCAGCTCTGTGACCTGAACATCGTCAACTGACACGATTCTGGAAGGATCTCCGATACATTTACGGAGCATAAACACATGAAAGACTGGATGTACAGACTCCAAGTCCGAAGGCAAGTTTAACTCATATACTACCTGGCCTACCTTGCGTATGATCCTATATGGTCCAATGTACCGAGGGATAAGTTTTCCTTTCTTTCCGAACCTCATGACACCTTTCATCGGTGATACCTTTAGGAATACTCAGTCGTCAACCTGAACTCCAAGTCTCGCCGTCGATTATCCGCATAAGACTTCTGACGGCTTTGAGCTGCTAATAGCCTTTCCTGTATAAGCTTAATTTTCTCGATTGCCTGTTGTGCCAATTCTGGTCCTACTAACGTAGCTTCCCTAACATCGAACCACCCTATAGGCGATCTAAACTTTCATCCGTAAACAGCTTCGTATGGAGCCATCTTAATACAGGAATGGTAGCTATTATTATATGCGAACTCAATAAGTGGCAGATTATTTTCCCAGCTACCCTTGAAGTCTATCACACAAGCTCGTAACATATCCTCAAGTGACTGAATAGTACGCTTAGCCTGTCCGTGTGTCTGGGGATGCAATGCCGTACTAAGACTTACCTGAGTCCCCAATCCTTTTTGGAAGGACCTCCAGAAGTTAGCTGTAAATTGAGCTCCTAGTCCGAGATAATTGATACAGGGATGCCATGCAGTCGTACTATCTCCTTAATGTAAAGCCTTGCATGATCCTCTGCGGAATATGTAGTCCTAATGGGCAAAAAATGGGCTGACTTTTTAAGCATATCAACAATTACCCATATCGAATCGAACTTACGCTGGGTACGAGGTAAGCCTACGATGAAATCCATATTGATTACTTCCCATTTCCAAGTCGGGATCTCCATAGCCTGCAATAATCCATCAGGTTTTTGATGCTCAATCTTAACCTGCTGATAGTTAGGACACGGAGCAACAAACTCCGCTATATCCTTTTTCATTCCATCTCACCAATACACTTCCTTGATATCATGATACATATTTGTCGCTCCTGGATGGATAGAATAACGGGAATAGTGAGTTTCTCCCATAACCTACCGACGCAGCCCTGTAACATTAGGGACACATAATCGTCCTCGATATCTGAGGACCCCATCTTCTGTAATTTCAAATAGTATCTTCTCCTTCTGAGGGGTGGTATCCCTATATTGAACTAACACAGGATCCTCGTACTTGCATTCCTTTACTTTAGTTACTAAAAATGATGTTACTGTATCCTGAATAGTAATACCAATATCAGCTGAATCTAGTAACCGAACTCCAAGACTAGCTAACTGATGAATCTCATAGGCTATTCCCCTCTTTTCTGGCTATAAATATGATTGGCTACCCATAGATCTACGACTGAGGGTGTCGGCTACTACGTTCGCCTTCCCGAGGTGGTATATAATATCAACGTCATAGTCTTTAAGTATATCCAACCATCTCCTTTGACGTAAATTCAACTCCTTTTGCTTGAAGATATACTGGAGGCTCTTATGATCCATTAGATATCAACATAAATGCCACATAAGTAGTGCCTCCACATCTTTAGTGCATGAATCACCGCGGCTAACTCTAAATTGTGGGTCGGGTAGTTCTTCTCGTTCTTTCTTAGTTGTCTAGAAGCATAAGCTACAACCTTACCATGCCTCATCAGCACACAACCCAATCTAACGCCTAAAGCGTCACAATAGATAACATAACCATCGGTCCCTCCCGGGAGCGTTAGAACCAGTGCTGAAGTTAATCTGTCCTTCAATGCTTGGAAACTCCATTTGCAAGCATCGGTCCATTGAAATTTAGCTCCCTTCTGAGTTAACTTACATGGGTATTCTAATCTTTTACAATTCATGAAATTCCCTTCTTCGAAGGCCCAAACTTCATCCTTTATCTATCACAATTACGCCCTTATTCCACTACCTGGGCAACATTTTATCTATTCTAAACGCTACTAGTCTTAGACTCCTTTGAGTTCATTTAGGCTATACTGAGCCTTCTATAACTTAGAGAAACCATTAGCTCTCTTATGAGCTTAACCCCAAGGACTTATCCATTCTCGTCACCTTTTCACTCATCTTTTCTTATCCTTCCTCCTGTTTTCCTAAAACTTTGTCGCTCTACCATACTTTAGCTTGCGACCTACACATATCTATTTATACTTATTCGCAACCTTCCTTCAACTTGCTTGCACCATAGATTTCCTTATGTTATTCTGGAACATCAAGTGAGACACCACATACCACTTTGGTCAAAGGTGCTAAAAGAGAAGAAAATTTCGTTTACAAGTTTCCTGTAATAACATGCCAAACGGAGAAACTACGAACCTCCGTCGGTGTCGGGGGTCTAGGTCAAGTCCTTACTACCTCAATATTTTATGTATTAACCCGAACACCTTCACCTGAAATAATATGCCCAAGGAAAGCTACAGAATTCATCCAAAATTCACATTTAGAGAATTTTGCATACAACTTCCCTTTTTGTAAAACTTTGAGCACCGTATGCAAATGATCTACGTGCTCAGTCTCTGAACGAGATTAGACAATAATAACCAGTATGTACAACCCAACACAACCCGAACGGGGTGTCACAAGTCACGAGCATCTAAAGAAACCTTAACACAACTACAAGCCAATAAATATATACAAGTAAAATTTCTGGAAAACAAAAGACAACATCCGGTGCCGGGAACGCTGGCGGTCACCTTGCTCAGCTACAATAATAATACCTTCAATCCGCTAATAACCCGCCACCGGGTGAACGATACCTGCAACTGCATGCGAGGTGTAGGGAGTAAAATGAGTACTTCCAACTCAGTGAATAATAGAAGTAAATAATAACTGAGCAGCAAGAAATCACGTAAAGCAACCAACAGATTTCCGGGCTGAATCTCGATATTATCAATCGTAACCATTTCTCATATCAACCATTCATGCTATAAATGAAACATGCTATAAACCGTAACCATTTCTCATATCAACCATTCATGAAGCTGCTTCCCCTTTGACTAATACCACAACAGATTTCCGGGCTGAATCTCGATATTATCAACAAGCTGAAATCAAATCTGTCCGTATTCGTTAATGACTCCAACGATCACCTCGAATCCAACACACCACTCTGGTGACACGACACCTAAATGCAGGCCTAAGCCACAACTTGCATAATACACGCACCAATGAGGAACGGTCTGAACATACCCAAATCAGGACAAATGACTCAAACGAAAGAGTTGTACCTCAAGCTCATCAACACCATTACAACCCAAGGCTGAGACCCCGTCTCACCTCATAGAAATAGAATGCTGAATCTACCTCGAAGGGTCCTAACTCCATGTAGCCTCGCTAAAATGCGCGATCATATCCAAACATTGTTACACATGAAGCACCTCAAGTCACTATGATCAAAATCGACAGCCACGCACATTTGATGTCTGTAACCAAAGCAATTCATTACATCCACGGTAAAACCAATAACATATGACACACAACCCGATAGGCCATAACCAATACTCTATTTACTGAGCAACACTCAATCACTCTTCCCGCTCGACTTCCTCTATGAATCTCAAATAGGACCGCACCACATGTGCCTATAGCCAACAAGTCATGACATCCCACAGCACAGAAAGCAACTCATAGATCTCCCCAGATCCCTAAACAAGCTCAATAACGATAGATCCAACCTATCCCTCAACAATACAACTCGGGACTAACCAAGCTAACTCAAGCTAAATACGTAGCCACATTGGCCTGCCAACAAGCTCATTATCAAGAAGCCTGAAGCTGCTCTTTCCACTACTATAACTCCTGTCGGAGCCGTACAATACGGTGCCCGGCACCAAATCAACACCGAAATCCACAACCTCGCCCGGCAACATGCCCGGCCACAAGGAATGCATCCAAAAAGGTCACTCAATACCGGAACTGAATCAATGGTAGAAACCTCTGCACTGACATCCGTCGCGAAGGCCCTATTAATGAAAGCAATCCTTCTCAGTCGTCCGCTGAATCTTTTGAAATATATACCACTCTGCAAGAACATAATCCGATGCACCTCGCCACTCAACCCGTGGCATTTTCGGCATAGCCCGTAGTACAATAGTCTAGAATAATCCAACACTAAGACAACCAGTCTACAATCCAATATCATATCCAAAATCTGGCTTACCAAGCAAGGAAAAGATCCACTCGGACCTCCAAATCACAATAACCGCTAAACAGCGCCGATACACACGATCTACAACCACTGCATAGTCTGATCACGAGAACTCCTAGTCTCAAACTCCATATAGCACACGAATCACAGTACCTGATCCCGAATTCCACCGTATGAATACCTATTACACCTCGAGTATCCAATCACTCTACGAAAGATATTCTAAAATTTCCCTGTGCCATCAAACAAACTCATATATCAACAGTCGATCCTAAATGCCACAACACTACCGAAGTATTATCAGTTTACATGACATTTTCCTTTTACTGGAACATATACCCCCGTCGACTCACTATGGTTGGCAATACCATTTTCCTTAATCATTTGAAAATCGATTCTTTAATCACCTGCAGCTGCCCGTGCTGCTTAAGAATTAATGACTTTCCATTATGAACCGAACTGTAACCTTACACACACACATCCCAATCCTCCACAACATATCACATATACCATACCACGCTAGGATAACATAAGAACTCCATCTTCCTTTTCTTAACCACAAACATCTACGTACCCAACTAGTCGAGAACTCTCCATTGATCCCATCAAGAAGAGAAATCATTACACATTCCATGCTTCGCATGCCCGTAGGCAATTTATACGTCTCTAAACCACGGTAAAACTTATCAAGAACTCTCCCCCAATTCCATTGCACAAGCTAAACTACCAGGACTGATTCCTTCTACCCGAACCAAGCTAAGCAAGTTGTCAGAACTCAAGAGCCTTGCTGCACAACACCGGTAAAAGCACATTACCTCGAACACATACGAAGAATTAATCATATCTTTACCATACTGATTCGGTCTACTATCAAGTTATTCCGTCTATCTAATTCCCCTTTTTATTCATCCTCCACTTGATATTTCTTCCTCGTTGTAGTATCACAATGCCTCAACCCAAGCCTACCACACGACACTCGAACATAAGACCACACTGTCTAAGACCCATAGGCCACTGAATACTCTCTCAATTGTTTCCCAGAAATACCACATTCCAGAATACTCCACTCTGAGAACTTTCTGCGAATCTAAATTCGCTTCCTTTACTTTCCAGGTATCGACACATAGGATCCCATGATCAACATCTAAATACCACAAGTCTTGACCTTTTCTAATGAAAACACAGTCTCTAGCCACATACACAACCTTAAGACACCTGATTATTACATGTAGAATTCTTGAACACAATAAAACCATTCTCGAGAGTCATTCACTCTTATTCAAACTGCAAATTACCTGACTTAACGAACAAAACCACTCGTGCCTTATTAGCACTCTGACACCGCAGGGTATGATCAAATTCCAATACAAACAAACATCTTCCTTCTCTATACACTGAGCATTTCTTTATCAACAACAGCTCAAGCATCCTATTATTTTCACACATCTACGAAGCACCATATAACCTTTGTCGAAATTTTGCTTCACTCGTGCCATCCTCGGCTC
>NW_017671676.1:162656-165523 GCF_001879085.1 Nicotiana attenuata
CCCCAACTCTTTCCTCACTCAAACTCTCTCTAATCACATAACCCTAGCCGCCTTATAGCCCTTCACCGTCTCTGCCGCCTTCCGCTGCCGGAAATCGCTCCACGGCGTCGGCGACACCCTAAATCCGGCCAAAATAGCACCATGAAATCCTCATGCCCCCTCCTTTCCAAATCCCTCACTAGTTTTCCCTAAACCCCAGCCAAATCCATTTAATTTCATATCTAGTGACATGCAAACAACCTAAGTCCCATGCTTTCAAGTTTCCAAGGACGATTTGGCCTGAAACTGGTGTTAATCGTTTGTTCTCAACAAGAGCATTCGACTAACACTAATTTCGGCTTAAATTGGAGAAGGCCGGAGTTTCGTTTGAGCCAACCGCCCGTCTGCCTAATCTAGGTATCTCTGCTGCACTTTTCCTCCTTCTATTTTCTTTTTTTTATTTTTTGTTTCTTCTTCTTTTCCTTTCTTTTCTTCTCTCCGTCTTTACTCTGTTTTCTATTACTTTCCTTTTCTTTTGACCGAAAAATGAAGAAATTTAGGTAACCATATGGATTGTTAGGATTTTCTCATGCTTAGTCAGTAGGTTTTAGGGTTCATTAATCTGTGTATGTTTGCCTCAGAATCATCAGTATTACAATTTGCCAATTGTTCGACTAGGTTTGTTAATTTAGTTTAATTCATGCCTACTTAGCTTACCTCTTAAATATGTTTAGTTTAATGTTAATCAGTGTTTAGCTACTTTATTGTGCGAATTTTGGTTAGTATGCACAATCGCCTAATTAGTTTAGTTTAATTAATGGCTATTTAATTAGCCTAAGGTAAGTTTTTACTTCATTCAATGTTTGTGTTTTAAACGTTTCAGCATTAATTGAAATCTGCGTGGGGGGGGGGGGGGTTAAAGGGATCAAACAGTACCTTAAGGGGTCATTTTGAGGGTTGGACAAATAGAAATTCAGATAAGGCCATGTGAGAAAGCTCTAGAATATGGGCAGCTGGCCCTATTTGGTTAGCACAAAATGCTGAAGCCAATGAGGGACAGCCAGCTGTCCAATTCTGTTAAAAGATGCTCTTTGTGGATGAAGGGAATAATTCCCTTATCCTTTTCACCACATGGCATTTTATAACTATAAATAGAGCCTTCCTCATTTATGAGAGGCAGATTTCAGAATCCTAAAACACTACAAAAAAGGTTCAGCACTATTTCATTGGTAGCTGGTTTTATTTCTTCTGATTTTCTTGAGCAAGAACTTAGAAAACTTTCTCTGGATTTCTGGTTTCCTGATTCAACATATGGATTAATATTGAGGATGTTGATTACTGCTTAGCTGTTCTCGCTCAGTCAAGTTGTATTAGCTCTCAAGTATGGCCTTTATTTGGTCACCTTTTCTTCTATTTGTCCTAGCTGATAGGTATGTAATCTATTTTCTATTCAGATTTTCATTAAAATATAGATTCCAAGCTATAATTTGCTTCTGCTACACCTATGTTTAAACTTTATGCACCAAAGAGGTGTGTTTCTCCTGTTTGCTGTCAAATGTATCTACTGTTTGCTTTATACCATGGTACATGAATCCTGTGTTAGCTGTGATTAATAATTGGACTGCTGAAAATCTAGCTAAGATATAGTGGTTTGATTGCAAGTTGAAATAAGCTAGTACAAGTTCAATCCGTGAATGAAGTAAGATTGATTGGCATATTAGCATCTGCAGTTCTCTTTTAAGAATTGAATCCGAGTGTGAGTTATTTGCTTTCAGGGTTCTGATTGGATAGGAATGCTGTTGTGAAGTCTGTAGTAGTTTAAATAGTAGTATGAGCTTGGCTTAAGTTAATGACATGAACTTACAAGCGTTAGTATGATTTAACTTCTAGTGTTTTGGCTACTCTGGCGTCAATGTTACACCATCCAGATAAGGCTTATATTGACCCTCTGCATATTCAAGTTCGTGATCAGCACGCTTATTGTAATGTGGTGGAAGAGGAACTTGATTGTGAACCTTGGTTCCACGATATCATGGAGTACATCAGGTCGGGGGTTCCACGATATCATGGAGTACATCAGGTCAGACATAGGTTTATTTTGGTGGCCATTGATTATTTCACAAAGTGGGTCGAAGCTGTAACTTTCAAATCGGTGACCAAGAAAGCAGTGGTGAATTTTGTTCATTCAAATCTCATCTGCCGGTTCGGAATCCCCAAGGTAATCATCACAGATAATGCTGCAAATCTCAATAGCCATCTGATGAAAGAGGTATGCCAACTGTTTAAGATTGTGCATCGAAATTCCATTCCATATCGCCCCAAGGAAAATAAAGCTGTTGAGGCGGCCAACAAGAACATAAAGAAGATACTTCGAAAGATGGTGCAAGGTTCTAGGCAGTGGCATGAGACGTTGCCTTTTGCTTTGCTGGGTTATCGTACTCCCGTTCGCACTTCAGTAGGTGCAACTCCTTATTCGCTGGAATATGGGACTGAAGCGGTTATACCCGCGGAAGTTGAGATTCCATACCTTCGGATTGTTGTTGAAGCTGAAATTGATAATGATGAGTGGGTCAAAACCCGATTGGAGCAGTTAAGTCTGATTGATGAGAAAAGACTGGCGGCAGTATGTCACGGTCAATTATATCGAAAGATAATGGCAAGAGCATACAACAAGAAGGTGCGTCCCTAGAAATTTGAAGTGGGTCAACAAGTATTGAAACACATCCTGCCACATCGAGCTGAAGCTAAAGGTAAGTTCGCCCCAAACTGGCAGGGGCCGTTCCTTGTAACGAGAGTGTTGCCCAATGGTGCTTTGTATTTAACAGATTTAGAAGGCAAATGTGTAGATATGGCTGTTAATTTTGATGCAGTCAAGAGATATTATGTGT
>NW_017671676.1:167795-170788 GCF_001879085.1 Nicotiana attenuata
AATAGAAGTCTTAGATATCACTGATGTGGGCATTTGAATTGGTATCGGCAAATTAGTGTTAAATCTCACCTGAATTGAATTGATTCATCTAGACTAGTAGTTCATGACAGTGTGGTTTGGGTTCGACGTTGGCTTCATAGCCAATTGATTTGTAGTTGTTCCTGCTGGGATTCGATCCCAGACTTTGGCATCACAGCCACCTGAATCGCCCTCTACTTCCATTGGGCCGCCTATTTGCATTTGGGCCTGGGTGTATTAATAGAGCCCAGGTCTGTTTTGACAAAATGATGACCAATCTTAGGCCCGATGACTGTGGCCGTGAAAACTTTAGTTCACAACGTGCCTGTTTTGCAATCTGGGCTCAAGGCCAATTTTCTCTTTACCTATTTCTGGTTGTTTGAATTCGGGTTTGAAATTCATAGCCTTAACTAACTAGGATTTTTCCCTTCATTTTTAGAGACGAGATAAAATAGAAAATCATAATTGCATTAGGTTTGTCTTTTAAATAAAAAATGAGAAGATCCTCGCTAAACAAAACAAACAAATTGCGGGGCCCTCGATGAATGCTATAAAAATACTTAGAATTCGGGTGAACCGTTTAGCGAATTTCACGGTTTTTCCCCAAAGATAATAAACGCGTAGTTGCTTTAGGCGCGTATTTTAATAATATTACCTTCCTAAATGCGGGTGCACATTTATGTGACCCAAATCCAAATCTCAACGAAGTCGAAATGTGTTAACAATCACGGGTGCACTGGTGCGACGTGGTTCGAGATGCATTTTCACGACATTGCAATTCTTATAAAAAAAATAAAAAAAAATATAAAAGCGGTTTACTAATAAAAGCACATGAGTTTGGACATGTTTTGAAATCAGATAAAATCAAATACAACAGTTGAGCGACCGTGCTAGAACCACGGAACCCGGGAATGCCTAACACCTTCTCCCGGGTTAACAGAATTCCTTACTCGGATTTCTGGTTCGCGGACTGTTAACAGAGTCATAATTTCCTCGGATCGAGATTCAACCGGTGACTTGGGACACCATTAATCTCCCAAGTGGCAACTCTGAATATTAATAATTAATTCCGTTCCGATTGTCCTTTAATTGAAAAAACTCCTTTACACCCTTGCGGGTGTAGGAAAAAGGAGGTGTGACAGTAGCGACCCCTATGCGATCGCATCACTACCCCTGCGATCGCATAGGCCAAAAAATCCAGGCCCTCGAATTCCTCTTACGCGATCGCAGAAGACTCCTTGCGATCGCAAAGCACTGCGTCCTCCTACTACGCGATCGCATACGCACCCACGCGATCGCACTGAACCATCCCCCATATCTATGCGATCGCAGACCACCTCATGCGATCGCATAGAGCAAGTCTGAGCACCCCCTCCAGGCCTTCTACGCGATCGCATCCAGACCTACGCGATCGCATAGAGTAAAATTCCTCTGCAATTTTCTGCTGCACTTTTCATGTTCAAAATTACCCGTTAGCCATCTGAAATCACCCCGAGGCCCTCGAGACCTCAACCAAACGCACAGATATGTTCTATTACTTTATTCAAACTTGCTCGTAACATAAAAACACTATCATAAACATCAAAATCATCGAATTATCACGGATTCAAGCCTAAGTTAAACTAAAACTTCCGAAACTTGCATTTGATCTAAAACCCGACCTAAACACCTCCGAATGATCTGAAACTTTGCACGCATATCAAAAATCACCTAACGGTGCTACTGCAACTCTCGGAATTCCGTTCTGACCCTCAGATCAAAATCTCACCTACCATCCGGAATCCGCCAAAATCCAACCTTAGCCAATTCAAGCCTAATTCTACACCGGACCTCCAAATTCAATTCCGATTGCGCTCCTAAGTCACAAATCATCCCCCAAAACTAGTCGAATCATCGGAAATCCATTCTGAGCCTTCTGACTTATAGGTCAACATTCGGTTGACTTTTCCAAACTAACCTTCTCATAAAGAGACTTATTGTCTCATTTCTAACCGAACTCTATCCGAATTACTTCAAATTCTCCAAACACATATAATGAAACATATAGAAGCATAAAACGGGGAAAACGGAGCGGTAACTCCCGTAACGACGGGTCGGGTCGTTACGTCCTCCCCAACTTAAACAAAACGCTCGTCCTCGAGCGGGTCAAGAAACATACCTGGAGTCTCAAACAAGTGAGGATATCTGCTCCGCATCTCCTGCTCGGTCTCCCAAGTGGCTTCCTCCACGGGCCGACCTCTCCACTGTACCTTCACCGAAGCTAAGTCCTTAGATCTCAACTTCCGAACCTGATGACCCAAAATAGCCACCGGCTCCACATTGTAGGTCAAGTCCTCATCCAACTGGATCGTGCTGAAGTCTAATACATGAGATGGGTCCCCAACATACTTCCGGAGCATAGAAACATGGAACACCGGATGAACTCCCGACAAGCTAGGTGGCAAAGCAAGCATATAGGCCACCTCCCCAATCCTCCTAAGTATCTCAAAAGGTCCAATGAACCTTGGACTCAGCTTTCCTTTCTTTCCAAACCTCATAACGCCTTTCATAGGCGAAACCTTCAACAAGACCTTCTCGCCCACCGCATAAGATACATCTCGAACCTTCCGGTACGCATAGCTCTTCTGACGCGACTGAGCTGTACGAAGTCTCTCCTGGATCACTTTTACCTTCTCTAAGGCATCCTGCACTAACTCTGTCCCCAATAATCTAGCCTCGCTGGGCTCGAACCAACCAACCGGAGATCTACACCGTCTCCCATATAAGGCATCATACAGCGCCATCTGAATGCTGGATTGATAGCTGTTGTTATAAGCAAACTCTGCAAGTGGCAAGAATTCAGCCCAAGAACCTCCAAAATAAATTACACAGGCACACAACATGTCCTCCAATATCTGGATAGTACGCTCGGACTGTCCGTCCGTCTGAGGATGAAATGTTGTGCTCAACTCTACCTGTGAACCCAACTCTCGCTG